>NC_025701.1:29241161-29273181 GCF_000633955.1 Camelina sativa | reverse complement strand
AACGTTTTGTTACTAATAAATACAAAAGTGAGAAAACGTTAAAATTTAAAATGACAAAACCAACTTTTACTGTTGAAAAATGGCATGCATAAGTTTAGTCAATGCATTCACTTTAAACTAACAAAATCAGTAGACGTTATAATAAAAAAGGAAAAAACCATTTGAAACAGTTATAAAAAATGGCATGCATAGGTTTAGTAACTGCAATTATATTTAAAACTTATGTATTTCTCTTTTTCATTTTAGTTTGCAACTATTTGACAGATATATATATAGATTTAAATTAATTTAATCTACCATTATATATATATTTTTTTCAATTTTCGTCATAATGCATGATGTGCTAATGTGTGAAAGAAAAGATAAAAAGAAGAGAGAAAACGATTCTCCTGAGTTTTAGAGATTTCTAGCCTTTTCTTGAAAAATATGAAAAACCAAAAAAACACACAAAATGATCTCAATTTTTTTTAGGAAAAACAGCATACTAAATTATACTTACTGCAAAACCTATTTGTATATAAAATATCCAACAAAACAACATAAGCAACCAAAATCAAATACAACAACAAACGTAACCAAAAAAAAATACACAACAAAATTCAGAATACACCTTAATCTAACTACCGCGCGTAGCGCGGATCAATTGCTAGTTAAACCATATAAACGGGGTACAGCTAAAATCGAAAAGATTAAAGGACCATGTATATGAGAGACGTATATACTATATACCAAGAGGTATACTTTTTAATTCATTGAGATACTTACCTGCTATTGCATGGTATCATGAACGATGATGACTACGGAGGCTGGAGAATCCGGTACACCTTGATTGATGGAGACGTGTGTGTTTTTTATCTGTCTCACTTTGAGAAAATTGCAGAAGTTTTATGCGGATATATCACACGACCTACTAAAACTAATATTATCAAGTTAGTTCATTTAGTCAAAAAATATTACTTAGTTAGAGTATTTCATCCACAGTGGCGGAGCCAGAAAATGTATCCACGAGGGTCATAATTTTTTTTAAACAAAAATACTTAAATTTAACTAATTTTTGTAGACTAACGATAGTGTTCTATTAACCGATAGAGTTCAGAAACAGAGCAAACAAAAACAGAGCAAATTAAGCAAGACCAACACGAAACAAAAACACAAATATGCTTAAATAAAAAAAACGATAGTGTTCAGGTGTTAAATAAAAAAAACTAACGATAGTGTATAAAAAACAAATTAGATGTTAAATATTTAGGTTAATTTATAGAAATATGCTTAACAATATAATATATTTACAAAAAGCCTTATTGAATTTAATATTGTTTATAAAGTTTAATGTAACTTATAATTTCACATGGGTCAATAATCTTGTTAGACTAATTTTCACATGGGTCAATTGTCTTATTAGGTAAGGGTTAATTTTTTTTTTACAGCAAAATTCAATTATTTTTTATTTTTCACCAGGGTCAATTGACTCCGCCACTGTTCATCCATTAGATTCCTATTGAGTTTCTTAAAAAAAATTACTAATATTTTAACACAACTGACATGTATAACTAAATTTTAATTTAAAGTATAAAATTGAACCAAGCGATGAATTAAGATGTACACATGAAAAGAATTATAGAGGTGCTCTTAGAAGTATAGTTCTGTGCTTAATGATGATATACGTACAAATGGTCTTGTCAATCCCTCGTAACTGTTAATTAATAGCTAACTATTTTTAAAGAAAAAACATCCATTATAAATACTGTATTTTTTTTTTTGTCAAACACTTGATTTCATTCATTTCTAAACGAAATACAAGGAAAAGGATTCAAGAATCCAAATTTTAAACCATACAACAAAAGAGGCATTCCCCAATGCCAAAGTAAGATAAAATAGATCAACAAAGAGTCCAAGAGAGCTTTAGAGCAAAAGCTAGATAGCAGGTTGCCCCATGTGAGATCAAGGTTTGTTGAGAGGTCTTCCATGAGTAGCTCAAAGGTAGACAAACTTGTCATAGTCAAATCTAGACTTAATGACGTTGAAAAGGTGTTCTAGCGAACGGTTGGTAGACTATGGTTTTGTAGTCAGGACAATGTTGCTTTACCAAACAAAGCATAAGGATTGGATCATATCGATGATTCGCACTAAACATTAGATGGTCTTGGATCCGAGTGGTAGGAGTGGGACGAAAAGGATGCTTTAAATCATCAGGTGACCAGCTTAAGTGATACTCGTCAATGAGCATAAAATCAGAGCCAAGTTTATCACTAGTGCTAGAACAGATCGAGATACATGAACTAGGGAACCATATTGAATTTTCCTCAAACCACAAGCCCCTAAAAACATCTAAAGCCAGGTTCTGTATAGGATGTATGAGTAGCCAAAGCAGAGCTGGTGTTACCTTTCGCCGATGGAGTCTTCGACCATCAGTTATCGGGAAACATATCAGTTCAAGACAATGGCGATTCATATGCGGTGAGGAGTTGGGCTGAGAGATGCTATTGATGTCCGTTTGAGAAGATTTGATGACCTCAGGATTTTTTTACCTTAATGGGCCTAAGCTGAAAACTAGGTCCACTAGGGATAACCCTAGTTTCAGCAGGAAGCGCCGCACAGGATATCGAGGAAGGTCGCCGTCCGAGAGCTGCAGCGAGGTCTGCGGTGCAGGAGACTTCTCCGGTGAGTGAGAGAGCAGCGGCATCGTGTGGTATCCGTGGTAAAAGTCGCCATTGGTAGTTAGGTCCACTGGGGAAAATCCTAACTTTGAACCCGATTGCCAAGATGAAACATAGATGTGGCGGCTTCCCGAGACTAATGGAGGGTTTTGTGCTGCAAAGCGCAACTCCGGTGATTGAAAGATCGGCGGGAACAGCCGGTGACCTCGGTTTGGGTCGGCGATAGAACCTAGGTCCACTGGGGAGAATCCTAGTTCCGCTTGAAATAACCACGGTGAGGAGAGAGTACGGTTGGTGTCCGAGCTTTGTGAAGAGGTTCTCTCCGGTGAGTAGCAGATCGGCGGACACAGACAGTTTTCGCTGGTGTGATTAGAGATAGGTTTTGTTAGGGTTTGGGAAGGGTTAAAAAAGATAACAAATTGGGGAAAAAATTTAAACAGAGCTACACTAGAGAAAGCAGAGAAAAACTGGGGGAGAGATTGATCGATTTTGTCCCGACGCCGGCGGCCGAAGGCCTCACCGGCGCCGGGTAGCTTGGTTGCGGAGAGTATCTTGATAACCGTGTCTGAGAGAAAAATTTTTTTTAACTATTGCTGTGTCCATTATAAATACTGTATATGAATTAGAATTTGGCTGGTGACGTTGTGACAATACATACACAAGGAAATTATAAGCTACTAGAATTTGTACCCGCGCAAGCGCAGGATTTTAATTTAAATCTTTTTATATTAATATAATTTTTTGAGCTCGAATAAATCAATCAAAGTTTTGAGGGTAAATCTTTTTTAATATATGTCATGTGGTAATATTAGGAAAAATAAACGACATTGATGACTACTTCAAAATCTTTTATCATCAAGAGAGTTTTGTTTCTTATTCAGATATTTCATTAAAAACATTTTTTAAAGGCTTTGATGTTGATCGATTGTTGATCTAATTATATATATTATTTATGATTAGATGTTGATACTAATATAACATTATTCTGTATAAATTTGAATATACCGAATCTCATGAATATTGCTTAAAGGTAAAATATAATATTATATCGTTATAACATCTTTACCGAGCTTGCTTTACCCATTGAAATAATTGCAACGTACCATACACGACCAATTCATGAAAGTGTATATCTTATCCCACTTTCCATTATTATATGGCCAAACTGATAAACCCGACTTGGAATCTAATAATCTATTTAATAATGTATGTCATTTATTTTTCTACAAACTCATTCGTTTCACACAATTAATGAGATGTCAGAGATTTTAATTTAGTCATGTGTGATTGTGTATTCCCTATTATCTTTTCAAGTTTTACTAATTCATTTTCAAACATTTTAAATTTTAATTCTTTCGTCATTATTGATGATGCACTCTTTTTGACATCTACTTTTTTCCACCTTCTATTGGATCACACATAACTATTAGACTGTAAAATGATTTTCAAGATATATTATAACTATTTTCTCTTTAATTATTATCTTTCAATACTTAAATTTGGATTAGAAGCATTTGATTCAATTAACAAAACATCAAAAAATTTTCCTTTTTGATCATGTTATAAAATAATCTTTCACTTTTAATTTTTTTTTCCTGTTTAAAATATTAAAAATACAATTACTGAATTTTTTTATTCTTCCATAATTTTAAATTTTACTTCCATTCTACAACTCAATAATACACAATTACATAATTTTTTTTATTCTATCATAAATTTAGAATTTACTTCCATTCTTAAACTCAATAATACATTTATAATTTTAATTATGATCAGTTTAATAGACAATTTTAATTATATTATTACCACTAATAAAAAATTATAGTATTGTTTTCTTATTTTAACATTTTATTTATTTTACTAATTATATTTTTATTCAAACTTTCTATTAGTTATAATTAACATAAATATGGGCTAAATGAATATTTTAAATTTCTTTTAAAGTAAAAAAAATTGCTTAGGTGATATATAATTACAAGATCAATGGGGATTCTAATCATAGTTCTTGTCTTCTTGCTAAGAAAATATTTTATTTGTCTCTTATAATTATGTGTCTTAACCATATGATGCACATATATGTAAAAGAACTAAGCATAAATGATACATGAAAAGTTAGGTACGAATAGGTAATAATATTATTTCAAATTCAGTGTTTAACTTTATATATATCGGGTAGATGCTCTATTCTTTTCTTTCGTTTTTTATTTTTTATGGTTGAATAATAAAATAGAATTTCATTCACACTGCTGAACTTTGGATGAAATATTATCAGGTTGAATCCACATGATTTAAAAGTAGGGCTGGGCCTACAGATTTTAGATGAAATAATGATGGGTGTACAGACTTTGGATTAAATCTAGTGAATCAGTTTATCATTTGTATAATTGTTTAAAACCTTTATTAAAATTTGTAAGACCCACAAAAATTAAAGAATATATGACTGACGTGGCAGCACCAGGAATGAGTAAAGTGAACTTTATATATATATATATATATATATATATATATATATATATGACCTCGTTATCAACAGCAAATTTTGAAACTGGATTATTATATCCAAAAAATGCATGTAGAGAGAAACAACGGTATAATGTAGAAAAATCAACACACTACTGTTTGTAAGATTAGAGTGCATATATAACAAGAGGATTTTTGGCAGGTCACCAACAAATTTATTTTACAAGTATAAATAAATTAAAATAGTATTATCTTCTAATTACATTTTGTGAATGTTCGCCCTAAAATAAAATTCAATATGGTGACACTCATTAGTAGAGACCAAGTCGGTCCAACTCTAGCTATACCTTCCACACTGCTTCCTCCCAGCAACAAATGGAGGTATCATCGTCATTTTGACCTGTGTTAATGTGACATTATAAATAACAAGGATCCATGCAGAAACAATTAGCCTAATTACAAAACACATACTCCATCTGTTCTAGTTTAACTGTCGTTTAAGGTTTTTGCACACAAATTAAGGAAACTATTAAATTTTATGTTTTGTCCTTCATTAATATATTTTATAATTTTTTCATTGGTTGAAACTTTAAAACAACAGGGATAAGATTGGAATATTCATCAAACACCTGCATTGAAAATCTAAAACGACAACTAATATAAAACAAAAATTAAATCCTAGAACGACAACTAAATTAGAATGGAGGGAGTAGTTTTTTCTTCTCTTTCTTCCATACAAAACAAATATTAAATGGATACTTCAGCTTCAAACTCTTCTGGTCTCAGGAGCAAGTCAAGTCCCGGGTCGTTGTTTAGCAACATGTATCTCCTCACGACACTCCAAGCCCTTGTGGCCATTTCCCTCTTGATGATGATACTCAAGAAAATAAAGTCATTTCCCTTCTCGAAACAAGAAGTTGCATCCTCTCCCACCAGGACCCACGGGTTTGCCAATTATAGGAATGATCCCGGCGATGCTCAAAAACCGTCCAGTTTTCCGGTTTGTATGGAATTGATTGCACATTTCTATTTTGTTTACAATTCAACTTTTCTGGGCCAATAATCGATAAACTGAAATATCAATTTGAAAAAATTATCGCAACTACCTCCACCACAAGTTTTTTTGAATCAGTGCTAGTCTCAACTCTCAACAATATAATAAGTTTTTCAGAGAAAATACTATGAAAAAAAGGGAAAATAGCATGTTTGGAAGAAATAATCGTAACTACCACCTCCACCACACATTTTTGTTTTTAATTATATCTATCAAAGGTTTGTACCTACACTTTTATTCTCTTATCATCAAAACTAAAATTTTGTAACANCAACAAATGGAGGTATCATCGTCATTTTGACCTGTGTTAATGTGACATTATAAATAACAAGGATCCATGCAGAAACAATTAGCCTAATTACAAAACACATACTCCATCTGTTCTAGTTTAACTGTCGTTTAAGGTTTTTGCACACAAATTAAGGAAACTATTAAATTTTATGTTTTGTCCTTCATTAATATATTTTATAATTTTTTCATTGGTTGAAACTTTAAAACAACAGGGATAAGATTGGAATATTCATCAAACACCTGCATTGAAAATCTAAAACGACAACTAATATAAAACAAAAATTAAATCCTAGAACGACAACTAAATTAGAATGGAGGGAGTAGTTTTTTCTTCTCTTTCTTCCATACAAAACAAATATTAAATGGATACTTCAGCTTCAAACTCTTCTGGTCTCAGGAGCAAGTCAAGTCCCGGGTCGTTGTTTAGCAACATGTATCTCCTCACGACACTCCAAGCCCTTGTGGCCATTTCCCTCTTGATGATGATACTCAAGAAAATAAAGTCATTTCCCTTCTCGAAACAAGAAGTTGCATCCTCTCCCACCAGGACCCACGGGTTTGCCAATTATAGGAATGATCCCGGCGATGCTCAAAAACCGTCCAGTTTTCCGGTTTGTATGGAATTGATTGCACATTTCTATTTTGTTTACAATTCAACTTTTCTGGGCCAATAATCGATAAACTGAAATATCAATTTGAAAAAATTATCGCAACTACCTCCACCACAAGTTTTTTTGAATCAGTGCTAGTCTCAACTCTCAACAATATAATAAGTTTTTCAGAGAAAATACTATGAAAAAAAGGGAAAATAGCATGTTTGGAAGAAATAATCGTAACTACCACCTCCACCACACATTTTTGTTTTTAATTATATCTATCAAAGGTTTGTACCTACACTTTTATTCTCTTATCATCAAAACTAAAATTTTGTAACAAATAAATCAAACTGTTCATGTAAATATGACTGAACAAGGTGTTACTTTTGAATTTTGATGAATAAAGTTCATGATTAATCAAAACAATAATACTACTTAAGAAGAAAATAATAATTAGTGTAATTAAATAAGCTTGTTGTAATAAATAAGGAAACGTGTTGAAAAGGCCGTTTAAAAAACGCGTTTTGAAGCTTAATTGGTGGTCTAAGCGGTTTGCCCCCATCAGAATTTGACGGAGGTCCGTTATCCTTTCTACTCGCAATTAACCCTAACTTTTTCTTTCTTATGCTTCTCAGGAGAAAGAACGAAGCGTCTCGAAATCTGAATCCAGAGATAATAAAAACGAAATTGGTATTGTCGAAGATCGATTCTTCCTAATAAAAATCTCATCTTTCTGGTGAATTCATCTGTTTCTTGTTTCTCGATTGTTGGGCATGAGATTAGGTTTCCATTCTCAAAGTAGCAATTTTTCTAGGGTTTGAGTTCGGCGTCTTTCCAGTGATGTGAAGAAGTTTTTGGAGATTGCTATTGCGTCGTAGTTTCTGAGTTACTGATGCGGTTTAGTTTGATATCTACCTGTTAGGGTTTCCAAGGAACAGAGGATTAGGGTTTTACTGAGATTAGGTGAATCTACTTTTGGAGTCTTAATTTATTAGTTTATGGTTGTGTAAAGAGAATGAATTGTGGGTTTACAATTGAAGAAACCATTTTTTATGGTAGCAATTTTTGTTCCTGATTGGTTTCGTGACGTATGGATTTTTGTTGCAGAACGGACTTGCTCCGTAGTTGCATTTAGAAACCGGGATGGGTGCTCCTAAGCAGAAATGGACACAAGAAGAAGAATCAGCTTTAAAGTCTGGCGTTATAAAGCATGGACCTGGTAAATGGCGCACAATTCTCAAAGATCCTGAATTTAGCGGAGTCTTGTACCTGCGTTCCAATGTAGATCTCAAGGTCATGATTGTTTCTTATCCTTTGTTTCAACTCTACGATGCTGCTGTGTTTTGTTTGTGATTTGTATATGAGTCTTTATCTGATTTGGGTTTGGTTTGTGTGTTGTATTGGGACAGGACAAATGGAGAAACATGAGTGTCATGGCGAATGGGTGGGGATCGCGCGAAAAATCTAGGTTAGCAGTTAAAAGGACGCTCTCCCTTCCTAGACAGGAAGAGAACTCACTAGCCTTAACCCCTTCTTTGCAAAGTGATGAAGAAATGGTGGATGCAAAGCATTATTCAACTACTGGCTCCTCTGCATTGCAAGTGCAAGTTTCTTCTACTCCTGCTCCAAGGAGACCTAATGTAAGGTTAGAAATATGTCTATTTTGCTTCTTGTATTGAAGAGGAGTTTGCTTTGTTGTTTATCTCCGGGTGGTATTTATTTCTGACGTTGGATCAACCTCAAAACGTATGGTTTGCTGTCACTTTTTTTTTTTTTCTGTGGAGTCGATAAGTGTTGCATCACATTTATGTGATATAGGTTTGTTTTCACACCTACTCTAACCTCTGATTAAATTGTCTTCTCTGGTTTAGTACCTTTATCCTCCTCTTTCAGCTTTTTTACCGTTAGCATACGAGCTGTTTGCTCCATCTTATTGATGTGGCTTTAATATTTCGATCTTTTGATGAGGATTTAAGTGTGTAAATTCCCACTTATGTAGATGTTTGTATCATTTGAATCTATTGTTACACACAAATTGTAACTTTTTAAAAACGTTGCAGGTTGGATAGCCTTATAATGGAGGCAATAGCTACCATAAAGGAGCCTGGTGGCTGTAATAAAACAACAATTGGTGCTTACATTGAGGTATTCATTTTTCATAAAAAAATATGTATTGTAAATTGTTCCTTGCAGTTAAATTGCATCGTCCTACATTTCAACTGATGATCCTCAGTGGGTTGATATGTTGTCGTCAACTTAGCAATTGTGAAGTCATTGCGGATGAAAACCAAAATATAGCCGTTGATTGTGTCAAATAGAATAATATTCTTCAATGTAAGCAATGCATGGGGTCAGTGTTACTGAAAGGCAATGGGTGACATCTTTATCTGCTCCACTCCTGAATAGACGAACGTGCATTGAATATTCTGACTCAAATTAAGCTGAAATGTCTAGGAATATTTCTGTAATTACTAGATTTATTTTGATGGCATCTACTTATGTCTAGGTATTTATTGGAATATCATAAGGGTAGATTTTGTATTTATTTCAGAAACATGTTGGGCATTACTTGCTTTCTCTAATTATTTGATTAAAGCATGGGAACTTGAACTCTCCATGTACATTACTGATCTTTGTTTAAGTTCCTTGTAAAAGACTGATTTAGAGAATTAAGTGTACCCGTTTTCCTTTTATTCGCTTGTTGTATAGGATCAATATCATGCTCCACCAGACTTCAAACGGTTGTTGTCTACCAAGCTAAGGTACTTGACAGCTTGCGGTAAACTTGTGAAGGTAAAATCTAATACATTTATCTAATGCATTTGCTGCATTGCAGGATCATGTGCATATATTTGTCTAATGCATTGCAGGATCATGGTCTTTTGAATAATAAATATGCTTGCTTCATGGTTGTTAGTAGAACATTGATCCGGGTTTCCCTTTTACAGGTTAAGCGCAAGTATAGAATTCCAAACTCCACTCCGTTGTCGTCCCACAAGAAAAAAGGTCTAGGGATGTTTGCAGGAAGACAGAGGACGTCTTCTTTGCATTCACCCAAAACAGACAGAGATGAAACGATTTTTCAGACAAGGTCACAGGTTGATGCAGAGTTAGCCAGAATGAAGAGTATGAACGTACATGAGGCAGCAGCAGTTGCAGCACAGGCAGTTGCAGAGGCAGAAGCTGCCATGGCAGAGGCTGAGGAAGCTGCAAAGGAAGCAGAGGTAGCAGAAGCGGAAGCAGAAGCAGCCCAAGCTTTCGCTGAAGAAGCTTCAAAGACATTGAAAGGAAGAAACAACTGCAAAGTGGTAAAAAATCCCGTTCTTTTATTACAACACCTGAAATCTGTGACAGAGAAATACTTTGCAAATCTAAAATGCTTGTTTTGAAAATGTGATTCGACAGATGATCCGTGCTTGAGATGATGGAAAACGAAGAAGAAGAAGAAGAAGAAGAAGAAGAAGAAGAAGAAGAAGAAGAAGAAGCTAAAGGTGAAGAGAGAGAGAGTAGAGAGTGGCCTAGTGTTTGTGTTGATGATCCTCTCGTCTTGGGAAGTCTTTTTAGTAGTAAGCAATTAGTATGTATGTGTCTGTTCCTTGTTTCTTCACAGTTGACCCACTTTTGTATCCCTTCGTTTGGATTTGTAAACTTTTCAAATTTGCAATTCTTAGGAATTTCATGTACATATCAGAGAATCTTTTCCAAGTCAATTATATTTTTGCTCTTACGTCCATTGTGAATTACAACTTAGCTCTAACTTCTAAACCAATACACAAAACCCAAATAAAAAAAGCAAACAGAGATTGGAGGGAAATCAGAGAGTAATTGGACTTTACTCAAAACCAAAGGAACACAATCTCAGTTACTAAAGCCATTGCAATGGTCACACACTTCATTCACTTTACAGCTAATAAAAGATCTTTCAACTCACTATAAAAAGTGCTACAACCTTCTTTGGGCAACCACAGTAGCAACAATACCACACACAAGTCGACTTACTCTGCTCATTCCATTGTTCCCGACTATACCGCACGATTAGGGTATACTTTGGGTTTCGGTTTCACTTCGATTTCATTAACACTTCGAACAAAGATTGTGTCTGGTTCATGCCTACAAAAGCACAACACTCAGTATCAGTTTAAAGCGAGATCAATCCAAAAGCAAACACAATAATATATCTCTAAAATGCTATCCGTGAGTCTAAAGGCAAGGTATTCAAAAACTTATAAGGTTTTATAACGACAAAGATTAAAGAGTGAAATTCTTACGGTTTGTCTCCCTCTTCAAACGTGTAACTAGAAGCAATAGCCAGTAATCCACCATCTCGGCTGAATGAAAGCGCTGCAATACTTGTTGGATACTTGGAGTACTGCAAACAAAAAGGAGCAAATTGATGCTGTGTCTCACTTACCAAGAAAACATTGAAAGATACAAATATCAAAAGCTCTTGTGATTGCTAAACCTGATATAGCCTCTTCTTGTTGTTACCATCCCAAATGTTGACGAAACCATCACATCCTCCGGAAGCAAAAGTACCATAACTACATTTATAAACCCTCAGGTTATTAGAAGCGATAGAGTTGGGCGATCGGGACAGATAACTTGAAGTTTCAAATTTTCTACATATGTCCATATAAATAAAGTATCCCAGAACATACTTTTACAGAATTTGTTTTCGAATGAACTAGTAGTTTTAACAAGTTCTGCTCTTCATCTAATAAACTGTAACTTTAGGCCAAATTCTGTAAGAACTAGTTGAATCAATCAAAATGCTGAAAGGTAACAATCAGGTTTCTTTTAAGATAAGACTTACATCGGATGGAAAGCAATCGCATTTACAGGGTAGACAATGTCCCTACCATCCTCTGATTTCCGGTGACATTTGAAAGCATATCTGACATGTTCAAATACAGTTAATGAGACTAAAAATATACATGTAAAGGCATATTCTACCAAAGAAAGACCAACAAATAAACAAGAAGTCATAGACTACCATAGTAAGTCAAAAACAGGTAAGAGGAAACACATTAGGGACATGACAGGTAAGAGGAAACACATTAGGGACATACTTTTTAGCTTGAGCAGCCTCTGACAGATCAAAAAACTCCATTGAAACCCTGCCTTCAACAGAGCTAAGGGCATATCCTGTAAAGTATAATTGAAATCAAAAGTGTGGAAGAGGAAATCAAGGCTACTGAGTATACACTTGGCACAGAACAAAAGCAAATTTGACTGTTGAAAAAAAAAATCACAGAATAGGAACTATCAGCCATTTAACCTGATCCATTGGGATAACAACGAACGCATCTTGTCTGGTATTTAAGAGAGGACTCTCTTCTTTGCTCAGGCTGGGACATATTTCTGAGATCATAAATGTTGACATGCCTTCCTGCTGTTGCCACTACCAAACGATTTCCAACTAGAGAAAGAGAGTTAACACGCTCAGGTTGCTGATATGTACCAATCTGTGTGCGCTCCATCCCACTTGCACCTCTTGGATCCCAACATTTAATTGTTTTATCCCAACTTCCAGTGATCACTTGCCCTATAACGTGACGTAAACAAAGTGCTCAAGTAAAAATTAACAATTAACAGAATGAATTTTTTATCTAGCCATCAAAAGCATCTAAGTATCAACAAGGTAAGAGTTCACTTAATCATCAAGAACATCATGACCACTTTACCAACCTGCAGCATAAGAATACTCAACACATCGCACTGGTTTATCATGCGTCCCCAAGACGTCCTCTTTGCCAGCATTAAAGTCAATTCTGAAGTACAACAAGAGAAACCCAATTATTCTAAAATCCACAAAACATTTCCACTTAATCCCAATTTAGGAATTTTCCTAAACACGATTGTACTCTCTCTCTCTCTCTCTCTCTACATCACAAGTTTCACTATTTCTCAATTAAAATAGGAAGAGAACAAATTAAACATACCTTCTAACTTTATAATCGGCGCAAACACTGAATCCAGAAGAATCATCATGGAAGCAGCAATCAAGTACCGCTCCACCATGCTTGAACTCCCCTCTCAGCAAATCAGCGTTCGCGTCATATAATCTTACACTCTGCGAATCCAAAATAACAATAAAAATCAAAGGATCAGATTAAACACAGATCAGACTTCAAAAGAGTATATAAGTTCAATGCTTCAGAAATTAGGGATTTAGACTAACCTTATCCCATGAAGAGACTAGTAAATGATCGCTGCTATTGGAAAATCGAAGATTAGAAATCCCATCTGACGGCGGATTCGAGAGCTCGCGACCAATGGCCGGCACCATAGTCATCCTCAAGAACACGAATTTTTAGGGTTTATGCTTAAGAGAGAGAGGGAAGGGAGATTTGAAGAAAATGATTGTTTGAATTTCAAATTCTTTCCCAAATTGAATCTATGATCTATACAGTTTTTGTTGGGCCGTGAATTAGGCCCATTTACTGCATCCTAATGGGCTTTCAAATAGGCTACGTTCAGTCTTTCGAATACACCCGAACATTTATGCGTATTTTTATTATTATAAACTTCATGAATATAAAAAACTTATACTAATACATTGGAATTGTGAAATAATGATTATTTAGTTTAGAAATTGTTTCAAGATACTAAACGAATTGAATTGACTAAAAAGTGAATTCTCTTGGATGATGTGTTTGATCGGACCTAACGACATATGTCAGAGATAGCCTAATCTGGCCACATCAAGTCTACAGAAACACGTCGGTATTATAAGAAAAATCTGGTATAAGTTTTGGCTTATCACGTACTAGTGTCTAGTACTACTAGACTACTAGTCTTCTTCTACTTGCTTATTTCACTAGTAAGATATATCTCCGAACGAATGGTAGAGAATTTGCCATTTGTCCCAGGAACGACGCCACGCCACAACACCCACACCTACAAATAATCTTCTTTTTTTTTAAAATGGTAATGTTGTTTTTAAGAAAAAAAAATATTACCTTGGCTCCTTTCCATTATGTATGTAATTAATAGATTTATAAATTTTTTTGTTGATAAAATTGAAGTTTATCAATTAATGAAATTTACAGGAAATAATATTAATGATGGAGAAAAAATATGATATTTAATTAAAGAAAAAGATAAACAAATGAGACGTGTACGCGTCTGATTCAATGAGTACACCCACACATAATATATAAGATTTTTTTTTTTTTTTTGGCAGTGAATAGCAATTAACCTAATAAGTAGGTTTTATTAGGGTTAACTTAACCTCTTCTTAACAAGTGTCGTTTTTTTTTTCTTTCTCACTCTCACTATATGGAAATTTTAAAAATTTACTTTTATTTTTTTTACTTTTCCTTTTCTCCATATACTGGAATTTACACTAAAAGATTAGAGATTAAGCTAATGGAGAATATATCCCGGGATTATATTTTCCTTTTTTACTAATAAACCCCTTTTTCAATTGTTATCACAACAGTGAACAAAGAGTTTACCGACTTAAAAACTATATATGTGTCCACACAGACACATAAAACATTATCTTTCTTTTTGCTAATCACTCCCAAGTTTCTTAGGGTTTTTAATCAAAAAGAAAAGAAAAAACTTCTGAAACGTATCGGAGAAGTATGGATCTTAAAACAACGCTTGATCAGTGTCCGCCGTTGAGAAAGCAACTCACCTCTCTGAAACACAGATTCTTACAGCCACTCAATCAAGACGATTTGACGACAAGTTACGAACGACGACCAAAGCGAAAGTTTTCTTCTCTTCCTCTTGGTGATGATGACGGCCAAAAAGATCCTTCTTCTTGGAAACGCATACGCTTTACACTCCGACGAGAGAAGGAAGACGACGCCGTTTTCGTCGAGTCTCCTAGGGTTAAAAGTAGTCAATTGACGATACGACAGCGTTCTACTAGTGACGACTCGCCTGATACGATGAAACACAGAGTCGAAGAAGCAGAAGAAGAAGGGTTTACAAGCGATGCTGTTTTCTATAAGCCTTGGTTTGATAATTTACGATTGAAACGACAGCGTTTGGGTGAAGATCAAGATCCTTCTTCTTGTTCTCCGTCTGTAGATGACATCGCTGCTCTCACTCTCATCCAGTTTTCCCGTGATAATCGGCAATCGAAAACACAAACCCTAGTACCTCAACCGCAAACGCAGACGCAGACGCGAACGCAGACGCAAACGCAGACGCAGACGCAGTCGCAGACGCAAACGCAAACGCAAACTCAACAGCAGACGGCAGTGAAGTCTGATTTGTTCGAGTGTACCGTATGTGGAAAAGGGTTTACTACCTATCAAGCTTTAGGTGGTCACAAGGCTAGCCACAGGGTTAAACCGCCACTGACGCTTGTTGAAAACGCAGGAGCAGACGGTGGAGATAAAACGCGGACAAAGATGTTGGCCCCTTCTGGGAAGATCCACAAGTGTTCTATATGTCATGTTGTGTTCCCGACGGGACAAGCACTAGGTGGACACAAACGCCGTCACTACGAAGGCGTTCTCGGCGGTCACAAGTTGAGTCCCGATAGTAATGCGAGCAGCCTTGTAACAAAAGTGTTGGATCCAGAACAGAGTTTAAGTGTGAGTGAAAACGTTCTTCTCAGTGGTCACAAACGTAATCAGGACGAGGTTGTTCACAAGTTGAGTCCCGATAGTAATGGGAGCCTTGTTACAAAAGTGTTGAGTCCAGAACTGAGTGAAAACGTTCTTCTCAGTGGTCACAAACTCAGTCAGGAAGAGGTTGTTCCCAGTGTAGACAAGTGGAGTCTCAGTGATGCGAGTGTTGCAAAAAATTTGGTGAATCTAGAGCTAAGTCTCGGGGAGAGTAATGGTCTACTCGGGGGTCAGAAACGTAGTCAGGAGGATGAGGAGGTTGTTCTTGGAGAAAACAAGTGGAGTCCTAGTTGTAATGGGAGTGGTGTAACAAATGTGTCAGAACCAGAGCAGACCCAAAGGAGATTGATAGATCTTAATAGCCTTCCGTCACCGGAGTTTGATGAATCTGGAGTCAGAGATGTCGAGGAAGTTGATAGTGCAATCATGTTAGCGAACTAAAGCCTTGTCAAGAAAATGTTTTTATTTCAATTCTGTTATAAGGATCAAGGTTCTTACTTTGTGTTGTTATAATTCTGCACATGTTCATTCATCCGGTTTATTAAACAAATTCATATTAATGTAGTTTAACTAACCAAGATTCTGTGTTGAGTGATTTGAGTTTGCTACATCTTCGAGAACACACAAACAAAAAAACACAGACACTTAATTGGGGGCCTTTTAGATTAAAGAAATCTTTAAAAATTAAAACTTTATAAGAGGTTAATGCTTAAAAACAGAGTATGTTAAACAGAGTATAACAAACCTATGATGTTAAATTGTAACGCCAGAAAGCATTAGTTACAAAGTTTGTACTTCATAAAAAAAAAAAAAAAAAGGAAAAGTCAGTCGGGAGAAAAAGAAAAAGAAAAAAAAAANGACAGCGTTCTACTAGTGACGACTCGCCTGATACGATGAAACACAGAGTCGAAGAAGCAGAAGAAGAAGGGTTTACAAGCGATGCTGTTTTCTATAAGCCTTGGTTTGATAATTTACGATTGAAACGACAGCGTTTGGGTGAAGATCAAGATCCTTCTTCTTGTTCTCCGTCTGTAGATGACATCGCTGCTCTCACTCTCATCCAGTTTTCCCGTGATAATCGGCAATCGAAAACACAAACCCTAGTACCTCAACCGCAAACGCAGACGCAGACGCGAACGCAGACGCAAACGCAGACGCAGACGCAGTCGCAGACGCAAACGCAAACGCAAACTCAACAGCAGACGGCAGTGAAGTCTGATTTGTTCGAGTGTACCGTATGTGGAAAAGGGTTTACTACCTATCAAGCTTTAGGTGGTCACAAGGCTAGCCACAGGGTTAAACCGCCACTGACGCTTGTTGAAAACGCAGGAGCAGACGGTGGAGATAAAACGCGGACAAAGATGTTGGCCCCTTCTGGGAAGATCCACAAGTGTTCTATATGTCATGTTGTGTTCCCGACGGGACAAGCACTAGGTGGACACAAACGCCGTCACTACGAAGGCGTTCTCGGCGGTCACAAGTTGAGTCCCGATAGTAATGCGAGCAGCCTTGTAACAAAAGTGTTGGATCCAGAACAGAGTTTAAGTGTGAGTGAAAACGTTCTTCTCAGTGGTCACAAACGTAATCAGGACGAGGTTGTTCACAAGTTGAGTCCCGATAGTAATGGGAGCCTTGTTACAAAAGTGTTGAGTCCAGAACTGAGTGAAAACGTTCTTCTCAGTGGTCACAAACTCAGTCAGGAAGAGGTTGTTCCCAGTGTAGACAAGTGGAGTCTCAGTGATGCGAGTGTTGCAAAAAATTTGGTGAATCTAGAGCTAAGTCTCGGGGAGAGTAATGGTCTACTCGGGGGTCAGAAACGTAGTCAGGAGGATGAGGAGGTTGTTCTTGGAGAAAACAAGTGGAGTCCTAGTTGTAATGGGAGTGGTGTAACAAATGTGTCAGAACCAGAGCAGACCCAAAGGAGATTGATAGATCTTAATAGCCTTCCGTCACCGGAGTTTGATGAATCTGGAGTCAGAGATGTCGAGGAAGTTGATAGTGCAATCATGTTAGCGAACTAAAGCCTTGTCAAGAAAATGTTTTTATTTCAATTCTGTTATAAGGATCAAGGTTCTTACTTTGTGTTGTTATAATTCTGCACATGTTCATTCATCCGGTTTATTAAACAAATTCATATTAATGTAGTTTAACTAACCAAGATTCTGTGTTGAGTGATTTGAGTTTGCTACATCTTCGAGAACACACAAACAAAAAAACACAGACACTTAATTGGGGGCCTTTTAGATTAAAGAAATCTTTAAAAATTAAAACTTTATAAGAGGTTAATGCTTAAAAACAGAGTATGTTAAACAGAGTATAACAAACCTATGATGTTAAATTGTAACGCCAGAAAGCATTAGTTACAAAGTTTGTACTTCATAAAAAAAAAAAAAAAAAGGAAAAGTCAGTCGGGAGAAAAAGAAAAAGAAAAAAAAAAAATGTAAAATAAAAAATTGACTTTTATGTAATTAAGGAAAACTACTCCAGTCAAGAAATAGAAATCGAACTAACCTAAAGATATTCTGAGACCTCCAGCAACAAAAAAACCTAACCGACTATAAAACTAGTATATATATCTGAGTGATCCGTCAAGGAAACAGTCAGTACTCAATTCTATATCTCTTTAGTAATTCAACTCTGGTTTGTTTACAAAGTCTCTCTCAAGTTTTCGTAGTCACCAAGAAAAAAAAGTAGGGTTTTTTTTTTGTATCTGATAGATATCGGAAGAGAATAGGTATGGCTATCTCAACGCACTTGAAACAGATCTTAACGAAGGTGAATCAAGTTTCACCGTCGATGTCTGTGGCCGATCTGAAGAAAAAACTAGAACTTTGGATGCAAGAAAACAAAGACGGTTTACTAGTCGACGACGATGTTTTCGTTGAGAGCTTTTTGGAAACGATCGAACGTAATTGTTCTGCAACTGGTGATCAAGATCCGAATTCGGAACGCAGAGTCATAAAAGCGATAGAACACAGATTCTTAGAAGGAGTAGGAGGAGGAGAAGAAGATAGTAGTGAGCGGACTCAAAGACAGCGGTTTGGTTACGACGGCGTTTCGACTGAGACGGGTTTGGATAGTAGTGAGCGGACTCAAAGACAGCGGTTTGGTGATGATGAAGATTGTTTCTCGGAACAGAGTTCATCCTTCTTGGAAACTAACCCGCGAGAAGGAGAAAGACAAGGAGGGTTTGCTAACAACGATGCTTTCCTTGAGCTTTTGGTTGAAAATATTGAGCGATCAAGACGAGGTCAAAAGCGTTCTTCTTCTTCTGATGATGATGATGTTAAAGATCCTTCTTCCTCTTCTTCTCTGTCTGAAGATGAAATCGCTGCTCTCTTTCACAAACGGCATTCACCAACACAACCTGAAACGCAACCCCAACTGAAACAGAAACGGCAGATGCTGAACAAGTCTGATGCGTACAAGTGCAGTGTCTGTGGAAAAGAGTTTACTACATTCCAAGCTTTAGGTGGTCACAAGGCTGGCCACAGGATTAAGCCGCTTCTTGTTGAAGGTGGAGAAAAAACGAGGCAAAAGTTGTTGGCACCATCTGGTAAAATCCACAAGTGTTCTATTTGTCATAGAGTGTTTCCCACGGGACAATCCCTCGGTGGACACAAACGCCTTCATTACGAAGGCGCTCTCGGAGGTCACAAAGACAGCATGGACGTGGAGGCCGTTTCCCAAGGAGACAAGTTGAGTCCTGGAGGTAATGTTGGTGTTGTAACACATGTACCTGACCCAAAGCAGAGCCTAGAGGGACTGATAGATACGAACAGAGTGCTGTCGCCAGGAGACGTTGAGAGTGCAAACGAGCTTCGACAAGAAGAAGGAAGTACCAATGCTAACAGGATTCAGTTTTTTAACTTTTTTTGAACTGTTTACCAATTCTAGATTAGTTTTTTTTTTGTTCTTTGATAAAATTCTTGACTAAGGTTACTTTATGTTATCTCATACCCCTGATGTGGGACTGTTTTGAACTCTTACTAGTGTTATAAAACTTTTTGGAGGTTCCCCACAAAAGCAAAAGGAACTATCAGAGTTGAGGTGAGAGTGTCCTCTTTTTAACAACTAGAAACGAGTCAATGACAAGACATCTTAATATGAAAGAACGGCAACAAGTCTAGAACTAGAAAAAGAAGACAATCAGTAATTCATCAGATCATACATTACTACATCTTTATATGTACACAAGCGAAAGAACCATTAGAAACACTTCTGTATACAAAAACTAAGCTTACTTACTTTTAGAGGAATTACCTGCAATCTTACCAAAAAAAACAAACGTAGAACTAAAAGAGCAAGAGAGGGAGAGATGATAATCCGCGAATCTCACCTTGATCTTGGTTTGAAAACGATAAGGTCGGGATTCGTGGAAGGATAAGGCCCGTGTTAGCAACTCTGTTCTTGGTGAGTAGTGTAGTCAAAAAGAACAAATCTGTTCTCTTGAGGAATATCAGTTTTTCTACAGTTGTGAAGTCAAGCTGCTTGTGATTGGTATCCGACTTAGTTGTATTACGTGCGTTTTCATGCTACAATCCGTAACCTGGTTATTGCGTTTACACCAAAGCGATGTCAGAAATGAGTAGAGACATCGCAAAGTAATCCAAACCCGAAAACAAGAAACCAATTATAAAGAGAAATGAAGATAAAGACCCCTTTACCTGCATAGCTGCTACTCTTGATAAGCAATCTTGACATCTTTCAAGCAAAACCTTTTCCTTAGCAGTTACATTCACAGTTTCGACCATTACAGAATTCATCTCATCCACCTAAACGGACATAAATGAGTTTAAACCATAAAAACAAGGGTTGTGATAGAATAGCTCAATATAGGTAACACTTCAGACCCAAAAGGTTCAATAGACTCAAAAGATGTGTTTTAACTTCGAAAAACCTGAGAGAGACAGAGCATTTATACCTTCAATGTCAGTGAGAATATGGAAGATGACATAGCTTGCATTACATCGACAGCTGAACTAACAGCATGCTTGAGGTCTTGGATATCAACCTAAACAATTCAAGGAGCATAGTAATTTTTTTAATAACCTAAAGTTTTTAGATTAGGCAATCATCATATCAGGGTTTATAACGCAAAATTACTAACCACGGTTTTTCCAACTATTGGTAGACGAAGCGTGCTGGCTTTCAAGGATTCGGTTGCTCCTGACAAAGAACTTGAATGATCTCTATCCAGAAGAGACCATTCTTCTAGAAAACCCATCTACAGTTAAATACACACAGAAAACACGTTTAGTAATTTACTAATACAAAAAAACCACATTCATAATCTCTTTTATATTTTCTTATCTGCCTCTCCTGTAGGGATTTACTATCAGTTTTCATTTCAAAATAAATAAAATCTCATGTTTCTTATGATGATTCCTTGTCAAAGATTCAAGATACTGTATTGTGGAATGATTCTAAGTAAGTAAGTATACCAACTTCTAAAGGTAGATATAAAAATCTACCTACCATACATAAATACTTAATTAGAGTCCAAACGTTTTTGCTAAACACGTTACAGGACAGATACCATTGCAAAACTTTATTTTCTTCTTACGGAAAGAAGGAATCACTAAGCTAAATTCCATAGAATAACTGTCTTATTTCTCAAAAATAGAAGACAAAAGAAAACGTCTGAACTGGGAATTGGCCCTTTTAAAGTAAGAAATCGTAAGATACCATTCTACATAATTGAGTTAAATCCAAAACTTTATTTTCTTATTTCGGAAAGACGGAACCACTAAGCTAAATTCCATAGAATAACTGTCTTATTCTTAAAAATAGAAGAAAAAAGAAACGTCTTAATTGGGACATTGGTGGATTGGCCCTTTTAAAGTAAGAAATCGTAAGAACTTAAAAGAGATCAAATTCTTACCTGTCCCCTCAGAATAGAAGCCAGTTTCAATTTTTGCCTTAGCAAAAGCAACTTGATTCGTTTTAAAGTGACACTGTGCCGCAGTTCTGAGATTGATACCCATGCATTCCACAGGTTTTTCTGGCAAAGAGAAAAAACAAGAGAGTAAATTTACATTTTCTGGCAAAGAGAAACCGGTAGATATAAAGATTTAGTTATACTCAAAACCATGTTCTTGAAATATTAAAAAAGAAAATACACCCTCATTATTTTTTTCTATGCAGAAAAATTGACTACTCTTTCACTGTATTAGTTCAGTAAGATTTTAAAACTCATGGTTTTCAAGATCCTACATATAGCTGAACAAATCATACCTTTTCTAAATCTACTGCAGTGGCTAAAAGTATTTACATCCCAGAAGGGGAACAAATCCATAACAGTCAAGGTATTGACCACAAAAGGTAATGAAAAACTCAAGAGTTAAGCCATACCTCTGCATTCAATCTTTGAACCATAACAGTAGAGTCTGCCCTCGCATTGACAAACCGCCACTGTAGGTATCGGTTATACAGAAGCCTCAACAAATGTGCATCCATAACACGATCTTCCCCAATTTTCCCTCTCCTAATGTCAGCAGAGAAACTAAGAATCGAAGGCGTGTTGTTGCGGTTATAAGCGTTCATTTGATCAGAAACACCATTTCTCACTCGAGAAGGACTAGAAAGTGCCCTAGCTGGAGATGATGTAGTAGTCGCCCAAAGCTTACTTGGTGAGGCAGAGCGAATAGCAGAACCTCTTATAGGGGAAGCCATACCACGAGGAGATGATAAAGGAACAGCATCACTAGAAAACCGTTTCGAAAGACCAAATTTTGATGATATACTACTTGCTTTCAAACCCGGACTAGAGGATAAAGGGGAGCCAGGATCCTGCAACCGCCTTAACCGGCTATTAGTCTCTTGCCAGAACCTAGCAGAAGCCATAATATTGCGAGGCAAGCTCTTAGATTTAGAGATTTCCCCATTAACACCAGAGCCACATTCCTGAACACCATTAGTGCTACCAGAAGAAACACTATCAGTATCAGAAGCAGTGAAGTCGCAGGAAACACTAGACGTCAGACCATTGGTAGGTCTTCTCTGGCTATCATCTCCAGTTTCCAAATACTCATCCCTACCTCCCAAATCTAAACTCACAGAAACCCTAGGGCTCTCATCAATCATAGAATTATGCAACATTGACCTCCCAACAAACCCAGATCCAAGCTTTCCTCTATCACTGCCACAATCTAAGCTTCTAGAAAGCGAATTCGGCACAACAGATTCAGAATCCCCTCTCCGAGAAGCTCCAGGCCACCGTTGCTGGTCCACAGGCTTTGAGTTCTCTCTCTGATCTCGAACCGGCGTCGATCTCCGCCGCTCAGGAGTAGGTTTCCGGTGAGAAACCGGCGTAGAAGTAGTAGTCTCTTTCTTTTTACTAATCGGAAGAGAAAAGGCTTCACCTTGAAACGAAACAGACAAACTCCTAGTGGAAGTGATAAGCATCTTCGTAGCCGCCGACATTTCACTACCTACAGCGACGGGAGCCGGAGAAGGTCGACGACGGTCCACGGATTGAGACCGTTTAGGTAACAAAGACGGCGTTTTGACGGAGTTAGAAGCGGAATTCGTGGTGGAGCGAGAGAGTAAAGGCGACGGAGATGGGTACCGCTTACTTGTTCTGAGCACTGCAGAGGAAGAAGAAGAGGAGGAAGAGGATGTGGTGGTGGTGGTGGTGGTGGTGGTAGTGGTTGTGGTGTTGGAAGAGACAGAGTGAGAAGGAGAAGGAGATAAGTAGCGAGAAGGGACTTGTTTGCCTCTGGGTCGTCTCTGTACGCCATTGTTGGTAACGGGTTGAGGTTTATCTTGTCGATCTCGAGGTGGGTTTCGTTGGTCAGTGGTTGAAATCGCTGCAGCCACCATTCTCGTCGGAAAAAACTATTCCTTTGTTTTTTTTCTTCCGTAGTGATCCTCACATTGCATTCAAGAGATTTGTGTGTTCTTCCTCCAAAACACTGACCCCAAAGATGAAAAATTTCAGGGATTTTTGGGTACCAAATCGAAGAAGGATTTTGGGATTTGCTTTTTTTTTTTTTTTCTTTCACAGCCGAAGGAGACGAGAGAGAGAGAGAGATGGGGAGATGTGGGGAGAAATTGCAAGTGGGGTTTGTGAATTTGGAGTTTCCTGAGAAACTTTTTTGTTTTGTTTTTGTTTTTGTTTATGAGTGTCTGAGAGAGAGCTTTCTCCTTAGTATATGTTTAATATTATTAATTTTTTTGCTTTTTCAGAGGTTTACATCAACTTTAAAAGCTTCGTTTTGCCCTAAAACTATATATGTTTAAATTCTAATTAATCATTTGTTTTGGTTTTTGGATGTTTATTCTTAATCTTCTTTATTTAACTTTTTTTTTTTTTGGAAGATCAGAAGTTTAATAGTATCGTTTTTGTGGTATTTTCTACTTTCTAGTTCCCACAGTAAGATATGATTCTTTTTTATTAAAAAAAATCTCTCTTATCCCTTTCAAGTTTGAAGCACTTAACAAAACTAGCCATGATTTTGTATGAACTAACTTTTTAAATATGAAATGTTTGTATGTATTTAGGTAGAAATAATGGCATGAATAAATCAAGAATTTTTATACATATGGAGAATCCAATGCAAAATTGAAACTATTCTCTGAAAATAGTTATATGAACTCAAAAAGTTTTAGTTAGTTAAGTTTCAGTATTGTCAGAAATCTGTGTGATCTCACATGCCATTAGCTATAAGCCTATAACTAACCATAATTCAAAAAAAAACTTGGAATTTGAGTAGAGATTTTTCCTCTTCCAGCTATCGTGGTTTGTTTTATGACAAAAAAATCCATCTATATAGTTTTTTAAAAAATCCACTTATAATTCGTTATATGTTGCTTATTTGATATTTATAATATCATGTTGTTGAGATTAATTTAATCATCAAAAACCGTTTAATTGAAAATATGGGTTTTATTTATCTTTATGCTTTATGAAAAGTTGATTTGAATATTTGCATGTGCTCAAATTGATACTTTTCTTAGAATTGTCACTAGGGATTACTTTTGGCTCTCTTTTACTTAAGAGAGCATTCCTTGGCTTTCAAAGTTTGTTAATTCACCGCTAAATATCTCTATCTTAAGTCTTAACCGATAAATATATACACAAACTAATATAAGCAAAAAAAAAAAACATAGATGAAACAAAAAAAATAAAAATAAGAGAGAGATATAAATAAGTGAATGAATAATGATAATTTACTAATTTCTAGAATATGAACCATGAAAGCTGACAATCAAATACGTCGTCGGCAACTCGGCATTATCCAATTCTTACGTTTCAAATATAATAACGATTTATCCCCTCAAATATATATGCCTAATGAGAAATTTGAGTTTTTTCTTCTGTATGAAAAAAACAGTATGTATTTATACGCATTTGTAGAGACATTGATGTGTACATATTATGATTTAGATCCATATCGAATTCTAACTTTTTTTTTATTAAAAAAAATCCACTAAAATAAGAAATACGTCTACTCTTGAGTCTTGATTGGTTTGGTCGTCTACGGTCAAGATATAGTCAACTAAATAGAAAAAGGATAAGAGTCAATTGACTCAATTTACTTAATTCCAATTTTTTCTTGAAGGAAGAAACTTCATACTAGTATGTATGTATGTGTGTGAGAGAGAGATAAATAAATAGTAGTATTTCAAACTACAAGCAAAGTAATGTATTGTGCAATTGGTATTAAGGAAATACTAATTGAAAATCAAAGAGATGTAATGTCACTTTTAGCTTCCATTAATATTTTTCTTGCTTTGGAGTGAGTATTAGTTAGTCCATTTTTAGTCATTTTTGCTTAGAGTCAAAGCTTTCTTAAACAACTCTCTTAATTTATTGATAACCTAGTTTATTATAATTTATCTAATGTTCATTTCTTGACATCATATTTACAATTATTAATAGCTTTCTTATATATATATATATAATTCTAAATATGTTAACAACAAAATAACTAATTCAATAAAATGGTGACTTGTTTATAAGAACAACACTTGTTATTCGACTAAGTGGTAATACTTTATATATAGATATATGTAAATGACAATGGTAATAATATTATATTGTAGTATTAAACTTTAAAATCATTTATTCAAAATTTTATAATTATTTTCTTAATTTGTATTTCTAATTTTTTATCTTATGAATAGAGACAATAATTTCACCCAATATAATTGTTTTGGAGATTGAATTTACATTATGATATTGGTATTGATTGGTAAACATACACAAAGTATTACAAGTGGTACCGCTATGATTTTTTACCAATCACAAAAACTTTACCAAAATCTTTATTAAAAACTTTACTCTCAGCTTTTTTGTACAATTTTCACGTACAGCTCTTCCTTACAATTTTGCACTATTCCATAAAAGCTTACAGCTTCAGCTTACAGCTTTTCTGTACAGCTTTGGCTACGTTACCAATCAGATCCATTATAGTATATAATATATTAATACTAGAAATAATTTATTTCAGCCAATATAAGTTTATTTTTCCAAAAAGTACTTACCTCAATCGATTCGAAAACAGAATACGGACGGCACATCCCCTAAAACTCCGGGATTGTGTTCATCTTGTATACGTGAACGAAGAAGATTTTTGTATTGTATCAAAATATAATTTCGTAATCTGTATTGTGATCAATCAATCTTAAAACTAAATATTATGGTTAAACCACTAAACCGAAAATGTCGAATAAGGTGAGGGGATGGCATCTCTTTGATTGTTATTAATTGGAAAAAGGGAAAAGGCCTTTAAGTAAGACCCATCTCTCTCTCACACACAAACACAAAACACTCTCTAACTACTTTGACAACTTCATTACACTAAAAAAGCAATAGCGTACAGTGCAATGATTTTCTTTTTATTTGCATTGAGTTTTCATTTCTTTTTTTCTTTTCTATAACTCACCTAAGCACACTATAAGATTTGAACATAACTTATTAAACGGTGATAGTGATAATACAAATCATTAAACTATATACGTTCTATCAACTTTTTTTGTTGAAATGTGGATGAAACAATTTCTCAGGACAAAAGTTATATGCATGTCTAGTTCTAATCCCTAAAATATTAGACCAAAAATCTAGTGCCAACAAATGCCAATAATTGTTTGCATTTTGTGAGAACTTCATCAAAATATCCAAATTGTAACATTTTTTCTAAATTATTTCCATCAATAGACAAGTCAATCCAAATTTTAGCAGTTTTTCTCTTTTTTTTTTTAGTTATATTGAAGAGTTTTAAAACCACCATAAAGCATTTAGCTTAAAAGTAGTTTAGTTTTGAAAGTACCTTAAATCATTTAGCTTTAAAGTTGTTTAACTTATTATATATCTATAACCCATATGATCACGATGCAAACTAGACGATACGTTAGATGTCATTGTTGGGGTACTTGTAGTTGAAATTATAAAAGAGATCTTTATAAATTCTTAACGTTAGGTCTGATATATAACTACACGCATGTACTGTGGTAGGTTTTTGGTTGCCTTTTTATTAATAAGCTTGTTAAGCCCCATATCTACTTGTAAATTGTAATAAACTTTTTTAAAAAACGAAGTCACTTATGGATTTAATATTAAATTGTTTATCAGCCAAGTTTCTTAAGATCATGTGACTTGAAGCATACTCCATATATTATTGACTAATCATTTTATATATTCAGTTGAGAGACCAATATTAGTTAGCCAACTTTGAAAGTAATTAAAATATTAAAAACCCTTTTTGACAAACAAGTAGTAAAGTAACAATTATAGATTTTAATATTGGGTCACCTTTCTGCTTTCCAGACTTAGAACAATCCTTTCCACTTAATCCCAACACATTCTTCTTCGAAAAAGCTTTTTTCAAAGGATCTTCACTTTATTTATAGATAATGTGTATTGTTTCTGTAATAATTATACTCACTGTATACAACATTCCACTATATTATGAATAGTCTCGAACAAGCTTAGTTGCTTTAATAAGTGTGTAATGGTGAGAAATACAAATTTTTAGTTAATCCCCAAATAGAATATTCTCTATATTATATTAGAAGCATAGTTCTTGAGAACTCAATATTTACTCGATTATTTATGGGGTTTGCACAAAACATGATACACATGGAGAGCTGGTGTAAAAATATTTTAAAATTGTCCATCGTAATTAAGTAATTATGTAGTACAGTAGTAGTATTATATTTATCTAATTATGCGTGCCCTTGAATCAAACTTAAGATGTGATTTTAAGTACTTGATTTTTAGTTGTTCCCAAGTTTCTTAGAGGTAACGTTTCATCACATATATGCCACAAGAAAAAGTATGGAAGGAAGAAGAATAAAAAATATAACTAAAGAAGAAATTTTAGCACGAGCTAAATTTGATGGTAAATGCATAACCAACAACAACCCATACACATTTAGACTTATCAAAAATTCAGTTATTGGGTTATACATTACTTAAGAATTGGTAATTATTGTTTTAACGATTAATTTCAGTTATTCCGTCAAATCATTTTTAATGTAATCGACACATTTTTGTAATTATTTAACTTAACTAAATGTTAAATAATTCACCAGTTACCACTTAATAGTTAATACTATCAATTATCAGTCGAACATCTCTATCTAACAACTTTTGTTTCCTCCATTTTTTCGAGTCTTTATTTACTTGAAATTTCTTAGAAAAGGATTGTAAATAGTTAAAAGATACTCTCTTTTTTTTCTTTTTTCTTTCTGTTGTAAATTTCATAAATTATATATTATCAAGGTCAATATAGATAACGAGAGTCTGGAAAAAGCAGAGTTCGCCCTAATATTTTTTCTCCCTCAGACACTATTCCCAAGGCGCCGCTACCAACTCTTCTCCCCGACGCCGGTAGAGCTCCGGCTCACTGGCGTCGGGTTCTACCTCTTCTGGCAAGCTCTACAATCCTCTACTGCATCGTTTTCTCCTTTGTTTCTTGGTCTCTTGTTTTCCCCGGAGTTCCCTCGAGATTCTGGATCTCAACTCCGAGCATGCTTCAGCTTCGTTCTCCCCTCCCCCTGCCTCAGTTTCTGGTGAATCGTCTCGATGTGCCTACGCCTTCGTGGTCCCAGCCACGAGATGTTCCCTCTAAGTCCCCTGAACGCCCCAATTGCCTTGATTCCCGCCGATCTTATCGCCTCTTAAAACTGTCAACCGCAACAACTCTCCGCTCCTTGGAAGTTTTTCCCCTCACCAAGTGGTTTGCTTGGCTGCAACTGGACGGGAGCTCTGTTTTGACACTGGAGCCGATGAAGACTTTGACGGTGAAATCTACATCCTTGGCGCTCCCTAGCATAACATTGATTCCGCTCTCCAGGTTCGACTTTCACTCTTTACCCAATTTCCTGGCCTCTAGGATATCTTGGTTAGTTGCGTTGCCCCTGAACTGGAATATGCGTAGATCCGCTAAAGCTGTTTTGAACCCAACCCGTCTAGACCTCTGTGTCACCTGGTTGCTTGGTTGTACTCGACAAGAAGGTTCTGAATGTAAAGTCTGCATCCTCAGAACCGGTTGTGATAAATTTACTTCAAGCTCAAAATCTTTAGAATCGAGTTTCTCTACTTGGTCAAGTCGGGGTCCCCTCGGTAGTAGAGTCTCGGTTTCTTTTGATTGGCTTGACATCTATTTGTGTCGAGGAAAGTTGATTACTTTGGTATGGAGGACTGCATTGCAGAGCTATGTTCTTAACCCTGAACCATCTCTCTGGCGATTTATGCTGCTTGCATCTGTTGATCCTATTTGCCGCATATCACCAAACCCTCAACTCCTTCAGCCTCAGTGTATAACTAGGCTTAAACTCGGCACTATGGTTCCACCTCTGCGGAGTGGGGATTACCGCTGTTTAGCCAGTTTGTTCTCTCCATTATTTCCTTGTTCCAAGCTCTCCAATTTGCATACCATCTACTTGTTGAAGTTCCCTCATTTAGGTTTGAAGAATAGGGGCATTATGATCACCATTCCAAGGAGTAGTGGTTACCCCAACCTCTTCAAGCTTCCCCCTCTCAACCTTAAAACCGCAACCACTTTTACAGTGATCGGTAATCAGAGCATTCACAACCCTGCTGACACCTTAGACAAAGCACTACTTCGTGTAGACTTTCTCATTTCGATGAGATCCTCAGCTTTGACTGCTTCATCGCCACCCAGTCTTCAAATCAAGACAGTGGCCACCTTCTCTTCCAATGACTTGTTCATGGAAGCTGCATGGATATTTCTTGACCTCACATGCTCCAGCTTGCTATTCAGCACTTGGTCCATAGCTCTCAAGATCCTTATATCTTTGCTACTATCTATCCTTGTACTATCGTTGTCTTTAAATTTGGGGTATGCCCTCTACTGTTGTTTAAGCTATTTCTACCTGCTTTGTATGTTACTTTCTAGTTAATGGAATGGAAGCACATGGTTGTTCAAAAAAAAAAAATATATATTATCAAGGTCAATACAAATATAAGTAGTTAATAAAAATGGGTCTAAAAGTCCATTGAAGTGCCATGGAGATCACAACTTTTCTGCTCACACTCTAACTTGCCCCATCTTGCATCCACTCTCTCGCAAGGGAACACCAATTTCCCCAAACTGCAAAACCAATTTTAGAATCACATTGCTTTGGGATATGCAAGAATGCACCCACAATAATTAACCTCGGTACATTTAGCATTAACCTTCTTTACAGTGTTACCTTCTATTTACGGTGTTGTGTACATGGCAAAGCCACTGCGAGAACTCCTCCTGAGATCCAGCTTGTGCGGGATTTGATCTTTTATGAACATAACCGAGAGAATGAGTGATCAAAATCAACTACAGTAAGTTGCAATGAGCTAAGAGATAGCATTACCTTAGGATTTCTTTGAAGTGATCCGCACATTCTCTACAAGGGTACATTCGAGAGAGTATCGACATCTACAGAAAAAGAGGTGGTTCATTATTAGCTTTCACAGGAAAAACACTTCGAGACTGCAAGTTCTTGAGAATGAATGATCGAAAAAGTTAAGACTTGATAGACTTTTTGAAGTTTCAAGTTCAACTTCATCTAATAAAGTAACGCCTACAAAGTAAATAAGCTAATAGACTAGGGCAGGAAGAGTTGTACCAGTTCTTTAACATCCTTCTTTTGTTGCCTTGTTGGCTTTTCTGGATACTGATGGGAAAAATAGAAACATCTGATTCAGAATACATACTCTAGTTTAACCAATTCACAAACATCTACTTAAAAAACTGCTAGAGGTCTCATCAAGGTAATGAGATAGAAGTATGAAATGAAAAAAAAATTGAACTAAAATCATTTGTTTTACTCTGTAAAACCAGCAAACCTAAAGCAAGAACCAAAAGTGAATCAAAGAGCAATCGCCCAAAGACTTTGCCAATAAACAATCAATCAAAACACAAAAGAACCTCTAAGTCAGTTTATCATCCCTCCTGAACCACGGGTGTTCAAGGGAAGTGTAAAATACGACTAATTTGAGAAAAAGAAAGCAAGACTCAACCTGCGCAGCAAGAGTGTGCAAAAATGTCCATGTAGCTCTCCCAAGATCCTCTTTAGTCACAGGACCTATAGACTTTTCCTGAAAAGAACATGAAATAAGTTTGGTGTTTCGTATCAACAAAATCTATTGCTGTATGGATAGGTCGCATAACACTGACCAAATTCTTATCAATGAGAGGCTTAAAGGTGAAAATTAACCTTAAACTTCGATACAAGATATACATACAGCCTATTAATTTCATGGCTAGTTACCAGTAGTAATTTACTTACAGACACAGTAGAGACCCGCTATGAACTAAATTTCAATCAAGAGAGACGATTTCTAAACCAGAAAAGGTAGAAAGGGTTTATTGGGGAATTTCATCGAACACATTGGTGATCATAATATGCAGATGAAAGGTTTTGAAAGATAGGAACGCAAACTCGGAATAATTGATGAAACCCGAATAAATTTGTACCTTGAAAGGGAGTTTCTGAAGACTAGAGGAACTGTTGGTTGCGATTGGTGGAGAAGAAGAAGTGTCCAAGGAGATGATTGGGTTTTGGACTGTGGATGACGAAGGACGACTATTTTGGATGCCGATGAAATTGGACAGGTGAGTTTGGACGCAGTTTGATAGTTTCTCGAAGGTCTGGAGAAGAGGCTGCCATGGATTCTCACCCATTTTGCTTCTTTTGTTTGTCTGAGAATTTTTTACTAAAGAGACAAAGAACTGTGTTCAAATTGTTCGCAAGTGTTTGTTTTATTGCTTTTTGTTTTGTCTGAATAGGAATATAAATATTAGAAAGAGCAAATAAGTCAATTGGGTCCATAGCTCAGTGGTAGAGCAATTGACTGCAGATCAATAGGTCACCGGTTCGAACCCGGTTGGACCCTTCTTCTTTTTTTGCTGCTGTCCA
>NC_025701.1:29179010-29241126 GCF_000633955.1 Camelina sativa | reverse complement strand
TTTTTTTTTTTTTTTTTTTTTTTTAAATATACAGTATACTACAGATATACTTGATTACGGGACCCGGTTAACCAATGTGTAATCCAGCTTCGATACTTATTTACATATCCATCATTTTTAAGTTGCAAACTGCAATGCTTTCTTAGTAGTGTTGCAAAATTTAACGTCTGTTATTAAATTTTGTTCGTAGTTTTAGTAATACTTTGCACACAAAGCTTTGTTATCTGATAACACATTGATGTAATCCTTAACAAAAGAAAACTTTTATTACATACACGCTAAAACTGTTACCAAATGAAATTTACACATTATTTTCTTTGAAACTAGCTAGATCCTTATTATAAGAATCTAGATCTAATTGTCCATTTATTATAAGAATCTATATGTTTCTATGTTCTGTTCCACTGCACATTAGTTTCCTCCGGTAGTTTCCTCTTTCTCGGCCTTAATCCATGCAGCCTGTGCGAATGAGAGAACCAAACAGCAAAAAACAAGCTCAAATGATTGTTGTGTTATTAGGAAAAAAAAAAATCAGAATTGTTTTTTCGAATTGCAGCAGAAGGATAGTGTACCTTCTCTCTTTCAAGTTTTGACAGACTCGGTCGAATCGAGTTCCCGAGATCTAAACCACCCCAAGCTTCTTGCATCTCTCTATCCCTTGCTTGTCTTCTTGTTGACAGTGGTATTGCTTTCTCTGTCTTCTCGGTTTCAGGTTTCGTTTTCTGCTTATTTTGGTGCAGGCTTGACTCCCCAAGTCCTAAACCGCCCCAAGCTTCTAGCATTTCTTTGTCCCTCGCTTGTCGTCTAGTAAGAATCGGTCTTGTGACTTCTCCCAAATGCTCAGTAGCTTCTGTTTTCTTGATATCGAGTCTCTTCTGGCTATTGATCTTTGACTCCCCAAGGCCTAAACCACCCCAAGTTTCTTGTATCTCTATATCCCTCATTTGTTGTCTGGTGAGAATTGGTTTTGCCGTCTTCGTGCTCTCAGGTCCCTGGTTATGTTTTTCCCGTGTTTGTTCCAAGCTACCTTCATTATTGTTCACTGAGTTTTCCGTCTCTTCTAATTTAGTTTTGAACCTCTGCTTCTCCTTTTCTAGCTTTGGAACATGTTTCACCAAAATTTTGTCCAAACTCTCATAATCTGAGTCTGTTTTTGCTGCTTGTTTTCTCCTTTGAATCCTCCGATTTCCATAAAGTGCTTCTGATGCAACTTTCTCTCTTTCCAACCTGTGAACCGGTTTGACCAAGATCTTGTCTAAGCTTTCTTCTTGACCCTCAGCTTTATTGTTCAAGTCTACGTTTTCTTTTCCCAATTCTTCAGCCGCCACACTTGAAACAGTTTCTAAATTTCTTGAATCAAGTTCTTCTTGGTTTCTCTTCTTTGCATCTTGGACTTCTTTCTCTAGCTTGGAGACATGTTTTACCAGACAACTATCCAGGCTGGGAACCTCAGACGAACTCTCTTTCTTTCCCGGCTTCTTCACGTTCTCATACATTTTTCCGCAGTTCCTTATAGTTTCTTGAACGTCCTTCTCCAGTTCAGAAACATGCTTTTTCACTAGCAAACTTTCCAAGTCCGGGATAGGATCCATTGACGTTTTGTTTCTGCTTGAGTTCTTCTGGTACTTTCTAGAATTTATTCCTGGGTTTTTCTTGGCTTCTTCGACCTCCTTCTCAAGCCTTGAAGAATGTTTCATAAGGATGCTTCCCAAATCTGGAACAGGATCACTTGCAACACCTTGAGGAACCTTTCTGTCTTTGTCAGAATTTTCCTTTGAAGCCCTTTTGGCTTCATAGACTTCTCTTTCTAATTTGGTCATGTGCTTAACTAGATACTTGTCCAAACTCGGAATCTCTGTCTCTGTTCCATTCCTTGTTGTTTTTCCTTCCATTAAGGACCCGCACTTAGAATCTCTTCTTGATCTTATATCCATTGAAGAAGAATTCCCATGGTCTGAAACGGTTGGTTCCTCGATGCTTGTGGTATGTCCCCTCAAGGCCTCATTTAAACCACAAGTTGCTACTACAGAGGCAAGACTTGAAAGATGATCTTCTTGTAAGCCCTGAAGCCTCTCAAGCAACATATCCAGCAGCTTCTCCCTGCTAAACTTCCCAAAGGACTGCCGCCTCTTGACTTTTAACTGTCTCGTTTTGAAGGATGAAGTCTCCTCGCATTCAGCCACTTCTTCATCAACCTTGTGTAGAATTCCCAGTTCAGAATCTGACTCAGTGTCGCATTCTGAAGACATCTCAGTGATCTCATGATTATCACGCACATCAGGATGCTCGCTGATTTTCTTCAGAAGGTCTCTAAACTCAGCTTTACTGACAGAGGGGGAGTTTGCAAGCCTAGCGAATGCAGTTTTAACAGCAGCAGCTACTTCTTTATCCACATCAAAGGCAGTTTCGAAAGACGCAGTAACGGTATGAGTAGGAGATCCCCTTCCATGTGTTCCTGATGTTTCGATACGATATTGTTTCCTCGAGCTATTTGGTTTATCATGCATTATCACTCCCATTGCAGATGCCGCTTCAAAAGCTTCTACTGCAGCCTTTTCTGCATTTTCCATTAAAGTTTCTGCTTCTGTACATGGAATCCTATCAACAGGAATCAATCCTATAGTAAGAAAAGATAAAAGAGGCACCACAAATAAATTCTTCAAGATGTTAAAAACCTTTAAATTACCTAGCAGCTCGAAGTATTCTACACCAAGATGCTTCAACGAGAGCAGCTTTACGGAGCTCCATGGCTTTACCTGCAGCCTCCCTCACAGCCATCTGTTCCCTTACAATCTTACAGTAGTGTGGATTAGAGTCGCCAAGAGTCTCATCCAGCGTCTGGTTCATTCCTCCAACCTCCTATACAACACCATACAATCAAATTAAATATTCAAGATTGGACTAAAATGTAGTGCTAGTTGTTCCCAACCAGTGGGAAGTATATATAAACTAGAAAGAAACATTACCTGTAGCTTCTTAATCTTCCTATTCAAGTATGAATCCCCCTTTCTACTCCGAGGGAACCAGCCAAGAGGTGAGGTTTTACGTTGAGAAGAAGACCTCTTTGATTGTGATTTCCTAATCGCTGATGATGTCTCTCTTGGTGACTTGTTCTGAAACGAAGACAATACCATAACAGGATAAGCACATTAAAACCTTAAAATAGAGATCAATCAAGTGCGAGTAGCCTCTAAGCACCATGACTAAGGACTAGTTTCAATAGTGAAGAGATATCATCAAATTCAAGTAATTAGGTATGTTTAAGCATCAATTCCACAATACGAGAGCCTAAATTACCAAAACCCTAATTTCTACTCAACAGCAAGAAAAAAAAAACTCAATCATATGGGAGAAACAAAATCGATTAACCGGAATGAAATTAGATCTGTGACTCGAAACTGAAGTTACCTTGCAAGATTTCGAAGGGGACGAAGAGAATTGAAGAGGATCAGAAACACCGGCGGCGGCGGTTTTCTTGTCAGAGAGTGAAGAAAGACATCCCAAATCCAAACAACCGAGATCCATGGCGGCTTTGATCATCTTATCCTCAAATTCGTTGTATCAACTTACTAATAAGCGTAAGAAGAAGAAGGATTCAGATTAAGCGTTGAAATCTTTGGAGAAAAAATTCGATTGGAGAAGACGAAAGAGAGAGAGAGAGAGAGGAGAAGAACGATTTGATTGGTGACTCTTCTCTTCTTTTTCTTTTTAATTGAGTTTTAGGGAAAAATTATACTACAAAATGTGGAAGTATCAGATTAAGCGTTCTTCTTTTTCTTCTGTTCTATCATTGAAATTTAACTTATTTACAAAATTAATATTCTCATATTTGCACAAAAAAAACAATAAGTTACATAAGGAAAATCAAAATCGATTACACTAATGATATACCTAATTTATCTGTACCAATAATTAAAAAAAATCAATTAAATTCATAAATTATCTCTCTCAATAACTAAAATATTCCTAAAATATCATTACGAAATCAGTTTATTTTTTCCTTCTTTACTTCAAAGATTTAAATTTTTAGTGAAAAATAATAATAATTAAAATCGTAATAACTAAATATTTCTATAATATCTATACAAAATCTTGAAATACTGCAAATAAAAACTAAATAAAACACACACACGACTATTTAATTAGATATTTCTTATGTAAATATTAAATATTTTGAATTCTTCCTCTCGGTAATATCAAACATCCTTTCGATGATGGCGTTGGATCCGAGCGCAAGAAGGAGCAAAAGTACCAATGAGAGAACGCCAAAAGTTATGACTACAATTTTTGTCAGGAGGGAAGCATCTTTGAGCTGAAGCCCGCAAGTCACTCCACCGGTGATACTAATGACCGCAAATAAACAACTGACCACCGGATGAAGCAAAAATTTGTTGAGCTTTATGGACTCTGCCTTAGCCATCTTGTTCACCGCCGTTACCCAATTTGGAAGTAGCCGTTACAACGGGATATTTGAATTTTTCATTTTTTTATTTTATTTTATCCCACGCAACTTTTTTTCACTCTCGAACGGTTCGTTTTGGGATGAATAATCTCATGTCTGCGTGTTCACAATATTAACGCTAGCCTTTAGCTTATGAATCGACTCATGTCTTTGATAGTTCCTCTATCTATATAAACAATGCAAATTATTGTTTCGAAATTTAGCTATAAGACCAAAATAACAAAGAAACATATTAAAAATGTAATGATTATGTAATCTTTGCAAAACCTCCAAAAACGCTAGACCATTCAAATCCAAGATTAAAATAAAATTATAGAATAGGAAACAAGATTTAATACCGGAAAGTTTAAGGTCTCCATCTTCGAGAACCGGGACTTCACCAAATGGCTGCAAAATAAAAAAGGAAAAGAGAATGATTGTCGTTAGAACACATCTGTAGTTAAATTTGGTAAATGTAATAGTTAAGAGTTGTGTAGTGTAGTGTAAGAGTTTACTAGGTACCAACCCGCACTATAAGCAGAATAAATCGATTTAAATAAATTGTTATGAATAAAATTATTATTTGAAATTTACGATTCGTTTGTATAAAACAAAATATGTAAGTCAAGTTTTTTTCGTTTATTCAAAATAGCATTTATTTTCTGTAAAAGACGTTTCACCCGTGAAATATTTGAAGTTAGAAAATAATATTTAGGCGGTGTAAAAAGCTTCGATGTCTTTTTATGTTTCTAAAAAACAAATTCACATATTTTATGTTCACATTATTATCTATATCACTATACCATTAAATAGATAAAACAATATTTTTAGACTAACCGATTTAATTAAAACTAATTCTAAGTCTAAAAATGTAATGATAAAATAATAAAAGTGGTAAATAAATGAATAATTTTTTTCCTTGTTTGTGAAATATAATTTACTTTTAATAAGTAAATAAGTTATGACAATGATAATTAAATATATTTTTGGATTTAATAATTGATTAAATATTTATTTTAAAAAATATCGAAAAAATATTGGTCATAATATTTCAGTGACTTATTTATGTAAATAATTATGAGAAATAAAGGTATTTATTAAAAAAGGTACATGAGCTCTCTAAACGAAACATCTCAGCTTTTTTATGAGAGTGCTATACGTTGAGAGTAGAGAGAAAGGTTTTGGTTTTCAAAATTCACCAGTAATCCTCCGGTCTACGAATACAAGTTCGAACTTCGAAGTCAAGACCTTTTTCATTGATACCAAAGATAGCTGCCGAATTTAGAAAGAACCAGCCATAGTGGAGCTTCATCTTCGAACCAGCCATAATGATTTCTTTTTCTATGCACTAGCTTAGTTATTATCGAGTCCGATTGTAATCTCCGTATTTATATCCCTTAATTTTCAAAAGGAGTATATATTAATAACCAGTAAGGTAACCTTTCGGCCTTCTAAGAGTTGCTTATGGAGATTGATAGTTGGCTTGAAGCAGACGACGGCGGCTTGGATTGAAGATTGGATTGAAGACGACGGCGGCTTAGTCTTCTGATGGTGTAAAGCAGACGGAGAGATCCACTGGGAGACGAATCGAACAGAGAAGGTTTGTCTTCTCATCTCTTACTTATTGCATGTTGTTAATGTTAGGGTTTAGGATTAATTTCGATTTGATTGTGAGAGTGGTTAATGTTTGATGTTCAATTGGTTTTGATTATAGTTTGGAGGGTTGACTGGTTTCGGCTAACTGTTATGGTGTGATTATAATTCATAATTTTGGAGTGACCTAGCTTAAAACTGTTGAACCATTAGGGACTAGCTTTGTAACTGTTATGGTGTGATTATAATTCATAATTTTATGCTTTACTAGGATGCTAGCTAGCTATCAACCTTGATTTCTTTGGAGTGACCTGTTCCATTGACTGTGTTGTAACTTCAGTATACATACTGATCCGTTATCTCTTAAGATATGTGTTCATAGAGAGTCCGAACTGATTGTTTCATTGTATAGGGGTTGGAGGCCTTCATACAGAAACGTTTTACTTTCAGTGAGAAATAATTTGAATATTCCATGCTCCAATCAATTGCCAACCGAAGACCTAGAAGCAGAGATTTTTCTTTATCTTGTTGACAATTACTCAAGGTATTTGGGCTGACTCCTTAGTTTGGCCGCAGGCTTTGTTACAATTGAGTGACTCCTTAGCTTAGAACTCGGACTCAGTAAATGGAAAGTTGAACTACTTGCTGCATTACAATTGGGTGCTACAGAGGTCCAGTCTATGATTCTGAAGGTAGTCTTGTTTTAAGGTGTTTTTACCTTAAGAATGCCATGTTAGTTCTCAGGCTTACATGTATTTTTCTTGTAGGGTGGTGGCATGATCACATTTGCCAAAGTTTATCAGTTTGTATGAAATCGATATCAGTTTGTGTGTTTAAACCTTCTTCTTCTTCTTCTTCTTCCCTGAGGCGATACAAATAACTGGTGTATTCTGGCCCTGTATAGTTGGCTAAGAAACTATCGGGAAAAGTCTTCACTGAGGCTGCCAACTACCAGATTAGGAAAGAGATGCTAAAACAGGTTTGCATTTGTATTCATTTCATCATACTGCATAAGTATTTTTACATCATCACTCAGGCTTTTGAGAAGCATTTAGACATATGTGTGTCACATGTCAATGATCTGACGATATTTCCATACATCAAACCTTTTTCTACAGGGTGGACAGTTAGCCGCCGTTAACTTGGAATCTCGAGCAGCTCTGCTTGCAGCAAAGCATGTAATTATTCTTCCATCTATAGTTTTTCTTTTTTTTCTCTTCCTATCTATTGCCTGTGAGCTATATTCATTACATAAATTATGTTACCACAGTGTGAATACGTGTACCTTTAATTGAGAACAGGGCTTTGCAGGAGCTGCATCAAGACACATTGGCTTAAGAACAGCGATGCAATTACTCGGCCCCATGTAACATTCACATCCCTAATCCTAAATAGCATAGCAGTTTACATTACATATGCACATGGATCTCTGCTTCTTATTCTTCTTAGGTTACTTTTTATTTATTCGGACAATAATCTGCAGGATGTGGGGGACGTTATTGGCTGATTTGGTTATTCAGATGCTCGAGACAGACTACGCTAGTTTATGCACATGTGGGGGAAGTGTTTTTGTTTTGTCATGTTTTGTAATATTCCAAATTTTGTAAAATATGTTTAATATTCCGAATTATGTAAAATTTTATTGTTTTCTGTTTAATGTAATATAAATAATATAAATATTTTTTTATACATGATAGATTAGTAAAATTTGATAATTAATTAACAAAAATAAAAAAATATTATTTAAATGAAGAGTAATTTTTATTGGGTTACTCTAGTGGAGGGATGATTTTGGTTAAGTTCTAAGTAGATTGCTTTACTTATTTTAGTATTAATTATATAATTAATTAATCCTTGAGTAACCCTCTCAAGTTGCTGGAGTAATGATGCTCTTAGGTATTAGTTAACTGTCTGTCAGACTCATTAACTCAATAACAACCAAAAGATGAGTTAATTAACAAAGTGGCAATAAAAAAAAACACTAACAAAAGGAGGGAAATTTTTATTTATCTTAAACCAACTTGTAAACAGCAACTATAGTACATTGACTTAGTTAACTGACTAAACAATTAATGGACTTCAACTGGATAGGCCCAAGCTTAATTGGGCTTCTTACCTTACTTATCATTACAACGACACCGTTTTCGGAAATGTCTTTCTTCAGACAAGAACGAGTGGGATGACGTCATCTTTTCACTGCAGTTTCCTTTTACTTTTTCTTTGCAATGCTCTCTCTGTCTCTCTCCTCCTTATCTCATCGTCTCTGCACTTGTTTCAGAGATCATATTAACGAACGAAATCGGTGATTGATCGGTGCATGACGAGCGCATCAGAGCTCTTCTCTACACGAAGATCTCGTCCAGGTCGATCCGACCCGGATTTAGAATCCGATACTTCTTCTTATCGACACCACTCACACAATCATCATCGCCGTCTCGGTACCCATCACCATAACCAACGTCATGATTCCGACGGCTGTGATCTTCTCCGAAGACCCACTCCACGTCTCCGACGCTTCTGTCACCATACTGTTAAGTTTCCTTCCTCCAAAGAGTAGTTTCAATAGTCGTATGAATGATTAATGAATCTGATCCAATTTATTAAAATCTCTTTTAATTTGTTAATTCAGGAACGTAGACCTATTCGTGATGTTCAAGGCACCGCTCAGTATTTGAATACGGAAGATACTGACACTCAAAGTAGCAGCTTTGTAAACCTAAATGGATCCGAGAGGCTTCCTGGAGCTGTTCTGCTCGCAAGGGCAAGACTTTTCGAAAGATTAAGAGGTGTTTCTTTGTCTGCTAACAGGTCTGTGTTCTTTATTAGAGGAAACCTCAAGGCCCAATAGTAATGGATTGAGGTTTCCTCTAATATTCTTAACCCACTGAATACTTCAGCGTAAATATCAGTTTTTGTGGATTCTTGCTACTTAGTCTATACTTAAAGATCTTTCTTTGGAGCTTCTTTTCACAATTTGGGGTACTGAAGTTGTATTGGTGTCAACTATGTTTTTCTCTGATTCAGTCGAAGCAACAGAGTATCATTGGGAGATGAGCAAAGGGAGTCCTCATTTCATTCTACAGATGTTGATCCAATTTTTCAACTAGAAGGGCTTCAAGTGACCAATGAATGTAACAAGAAACCGCAAGGTCTTACTCAGGATGCTATTAACTGTTTACACCAGCAAACTTTTAGCTCAGCCGAAGTTAAAACTGAGATGAGAGATTGTAGCATATGTTTAGAGAGTTTCACTAAAGACGACACGCTTATATCCTTGCCCTGTACCCATAGCTTCCACTCTTCTTGCTTAAACCCTTGGCTAAGAGCTTGTGGAGATTGTCCTTATTGCCGTAGAGCCATAGCTCAGGAATAATAAGACTTGTAAATAGAACATTTACCCTACTATAGCCACGTCCTTGTTTTAGCTCTAGACAACCTTAAATCGGTCTTGGAGTTTTGTCGCCCATTTGAGTGTTTTTGGTTGTTGTTCTGTCACGTGTTTTTGTTTGTAACGGTTTTTGTGTGCCATTGGGTAGTTCAAGCGTTGGATATTGTATGCTGTGAATCTTTTTAGTTCTCTTCACTGAGATCTCTCTTTTAATGTCTTGTTGGTTATCAAAGCGACCTTTTTTTTGACCAAATCTTGATCCAACAATTTGGTTATCCTTTTGAGTAACGCTCAACAACTCTAACGTTTTCATTTTCAGAAACTTTGATCGTCTCAATCAGGCTATGCGTTTACAGCTTTGTTTCCTCTTTCAAAACAATGTCATTTTCATACATCCATGTATGTTACGTATATTGAAGTCGAATAATAAAAGATGCAATCAATATATAACAACTTTTAAAAGAAAGTTATGTCAAAAAAAAGAACTTTAAAAGAAAGTTAAGGCAAAAAAGAGAAGACAGTTGTTCAAAAAGCTATTTTTTTGCTACAAAAGCATACAAATATGGACCCATTTCTCTTCATAAATTCATAATCATATCTTCAATTCCTTTCATAAAATCCCATTTATATGTTCCTAACTATCACTTTCTTTATTGGGTACCTAACACACCTTACTCTCTGACTGACCACTAAAACTAACTATACATACATTAAGAATGTTTCAACTTTTTTTTTATATNTACTATAGCCACGTCCTTGTTTTAGCTCTAGACAACCTTAAATCGGTCTTGGAGTTTTGTCGCCCATTTGAGTGTTTTTGGTTGTTGTTCTGTCACGTGTTTTTGTTTGTAACGGTTTTTGTGTGCCATTGGGTAGTTCAAGCGTTGGATATTGTATGCTGTGAATCTTTTTAGTTCTCTTCACTGAGATCTCTCTTTTAATGTCTTGTTGGTTATCAAAGCGACCTTTTTTTTGACCAAATCTTGATCCAACAATTTGGTTATCCTTTTGAGTAACGCTCAACAACTCTAACGTTTTCATTTTCAGAAACTTTGATCGTCTCAATCAGGCTATGCGTTTACAGCTTTGTTTCCTCTTTCAAAACAATGTCATTTTCATACATCCATGTATGTTACGTATATTGAAGTCGAATAATAAAAGATGCAATCAATATATAACAACTTTTAAAAGAAAGTTATGTCAAAAAAAAGAACTTTAAAAGAAAGTTAAGGCAAAAAAGAGAAGACAGTTGTTCAAAAAGCTATTTTTTTGCTACAAAAGCATACAAATATGGACCCATTTCTCTTCATAAATTCATAATCATATCTTCAATTCCTTTCATAAAATCCCATTTATATGTTCCTAACTATCACTTTCTTTATTGGGTACCTAACACACCTTACTCTCTGACTGACCACTAAAACTAACTATACATACATTAAGAATGTTTCAACTTTTTTTTTATATCACATCAATATCATCATGTCTTTAACAACATTAAATCTAATATGATTCAAATTCAAACAACTTGGAACGGTTTAGTCTGGTTTAAAACCAGGACATTTGAAAGAAGATGGAGAAACTTACTTTTCCATTAATTGAAAATTTATCAAACAAACAAAACAAAAATGAGACAAATTCATCACTTAAGCAACAACAATTCTCCTTCTCTTGTTGCCACCGTTTTTGCAAATCAATCCCATCACCTTACCCAAAAAAAATTGAAGGTGACAAAGAAGAAAAGAAAAAGACAAACGAAAACTGAAATAAACCAATTGTGTAATCAAACTCCTAATATGTAAGCTGTTAAACAAAAGTGGTTAGTTAGTTTTGATTTCAAGGCTTAAGGCTTGTTATAAGCATTACTATGCACAGATTGCATCTTCCCTACAAAACTCAGACGTCGATATGCCAAACCGGATTCTCGTGGAACCTTCCTTTCTCCAAGGCTGCTACTTTAGCTCTATGTGCTGTTGTTGCAGCCAATGCGATGGAGCTCTTCCCTTTCTCCTCTTGACCCGAGTACTCGCATGCTTCAGTTAACGAACCAGACCTAAGATCAGCAGGTGGGATAAAGCAATCTGGAGACAGACCAGGAACATCGAAAGCAACTTCTTCAATAGTCCATCTTTCCTCCATCTTTGTCCTAGTGTGGCTCATCGCCACTTCCCCAAATCTGAAGAGGGTAACAACAGAGCGTCCAGAGTGAGCAATCATGACCCCTTCGACTTGTTTGTAGTCGTCTAGAGACGAACTGATTGTAGTCTCCCAGTAAACAGCATCACCATCATTAGATTGGATTCGAGTCAACTGAGAATCCTCGATTTGAGCTAAAAGCCCTGTTCTTTGGCTAAAGTAACCAAAGAGGATGTGTCTAACGATCTCTGCTGGTCCTTCACTCCTCGCCTTTAACGTTTCAGGGTCAGTGCATAGCTTCAGAATGAAACAATCTTCACCATTCACCTTCCTCTCTCCAACACACTTGGATTCAGCAAACATAGTAGCAGTAGTTCTCGGATCAAGTCCCTGATTGATCATTAAACATAATAAGATAACCATTGGATTGACTTCAAAACACATGCGGTTAGAGGATAAACCTGAAGAGCACGGCGAAGAGGCCTGACGGGTCCTTTAGCAGTGTGAGAACCAAGCCAAGGAGTATGTCGCCAAACGAGCTTCCCATTGCAGCCAGCACGAACCTTACTACCACCAACAGAGAGCTCAACATACCACATATCAGGATTCATCTGCCAGAGAACGAACCCTCCAGTTTCAGACTTGGTGGAGTTCCGGTTTCTAACAGTTCCAGTAGGAGTTTCGAGCTCTGAAGTGATCATCTTGAGCTTACCCATAGCATAAGCGTTTTTAATGGAGTTTGTTAACTTCTGACCACCACAACAAGCCGCCGTGTACTGTTGCAAAATGTACTGCGCAGATGATGTTTCCTGCAAACAACAACACAACCCACAGAAAAACAAATATCACACAACAATACAAAAAACTGAAATTTTTTTTTATTTATTATTATAGTAAATCAAATTCTCATATACAACTCAAAATCTGAGTATTATATGAATCAAACCCCCACCAGATAATGACAATACTCCACCAACCAATCCAAAAAAATCAACTAAAATTAAGAAATTTTCAATAAAACAAGCATCACAAACATGCCCATATTCTCAAACAAGATCTGGAGTCTAAAGATTTATGAATTGAGGGGATTAAAAACTTCAAATTTATGAATGAGAGACTAACAATGGGAGAATCTGTGATGGTGAGGTGAAGGAGATGAGTTGAGGAAGAGACACTAATGGGAGCGAGAGGAGCTCCCATAACGCCAAGGAGAACCCTCAGATCAGACCTCCGAGAAGCCGGAGTGTTGGAAGGCACGGAGGGAGCACGTGACCACTGACCTTTGACCCAATGAGTAAGACCCGACCCGAGTCGTTTCGAATCCCCACCAGTACCACCACCAGGAGGCATTTCACCGTTATCATCCGGATCAGGACCTTCCATGACAGGTCTTAAACTACCGGATCTCCCAATCAACGGCTCCGGTTGCGGCAAGTAAAGACCTCCTCCGCCGCCGCCACTGCAGCCGCCGGAGCTAGCGAGTAGTTTCTTTCTACCCCAGAGAAGAGCTTTCATATGTGTTAGGTTGTTATTTGAGCGTGATGGGCTTGCGGAACGAGAACGTGGTGGTCTGGAACGAGAAGGTGATAAGCCTCTTACCACTTCGTCTCTCAGTGTTGAGAAAAACCCTTGCTTCTTCTCCATTTTTTTTTTACAAAATGCAAATAAAAATGCAACCTTTAACTCTTTCTTCTTCTTCTTCTTCGTAACCGAAACAAAATGGAAAAACCCTAATAAAAAGAAACAGAGAAGCCGGAGAGAATGAGAAGAAGTCGCAGCGGAGAAGGAGAGAGAGAGAGAGTATTTGTTTTGACGATACTTTTAAAAGGACCCAAGTGAGTGAAGAAGCGAGAGAGAGAAAGGATTTGTTTTGTTGCTAAATGACTATTTTACCCTCTTTAGTGCTATTTTACAGATATATAAAACGCGGCTATGTAAGTTGGTGTCATTGTCATTTGTGTCAATGCGTTCGTTTCGTTACTTCGTTATCAACTCTTAAGTTTTTGCGATGATCATTTGATTAGTTTAGGTGTGAAGAGGCCTCAAATCGAGGTTACGAGAATAGAAAGAAAAAAAAAGAAGGGTAGATAATGTGTTCGTGTTCATCATTTAATTCTGAAAAATGTGGTGGAAGGATCAAAGGATGTGCCCATCATAGTAAACGTCAGTCGAAAGAGACTAATTTGTGAGAGAGAACTTGACTTCTTCGTGTGGGGTGAGGGATTTGCAAGTGGCGCCGTTAAGGATGGTGTAGACTATTTTGCATCGTCTTTGATTTATTAATGCTTTTCTTTTACAAAAATTTGTAACTCCTAAGAAATCAGTCAGCCTTTTACAGGGCATATCTTCGCGACAAGTTCCACAACTTCAACCAAGTTGAAGTGGACTTTAAATTTATACTCTATTAGTTTCATAATATATGATATTTTAGAGAATATTTTTGTTTCACCAAATACGTTGTTTTCAAATTTCTATGCAATTTTAAAATTAATTTAATTTTTTTATGTTATGCAGTATTGTTTCTGATTGGTTGAACTTGTTAAAAGTAAACACTTCTTAATCTACGTGATTTTAGTTAAAACATTCTATATTTTGAAACAGAGAAAGTACTATATATCTAAGCTAGTTAAAGTACATAAGAATTTTTTTTATCATTCTACAATAATTTCCGCTCAAGTTTTTGGAAACCTCAATAATGCTTTTAGAGGGGTATTGAACTTGACAATTTAAAGGATTCTAGAGGATTCTTAAAATCACTTGTTATTCAATTAATGATTTTTAAAAATCTTTAAAAATCCTATGTTATTCAATTTAGAATTTATATAAAATCATTTAAAATCATGTACAATCTCTTGTTATTCAATCAATAATTTATAGAATTCACTTAAAATCTAATGTTATTCAAAATATCACAACTTTTTTTTGGAATGCTACTTTGAATGATTTTAGGAGACTTTTTTGGTTTTTTTAGTTGAAAAATATGACTAATCAAATCCTAGGGTATGAGGTAGAATTTTGTAGGATTTTGAGACGAAAAATATCTATAGGATAGAATAGAGCATAGACATACGGTATACCTCAATCAACATAATTTTCCGGGAAATCAAAATTGTGAGAGAAGGATGATTGCAGAGAGAATATTGGGGGCTGGTAATGGTTTTTCTTTTTTCACTTGCTTGTTCATCTTCTTCGTCTCTCTCTCTCTCTCTCTCTCTCTCTCTCTCTCTCTCTCTCTCTCTCTCTCTCTCTCTCTCTCCCAATCACTCACGCTTGAAAAAAACAAGCAAAGAAAGAAGATTTGGCTAGTGCCCTTAAGGTCATCTTGGGACAACCGATGAAACCTCACCGGTTGATGTCACGACGATACTCACTTTCAGTAAAGGATCCATGTTCAATTCTCCCAGCAAACCTCTGAAAAGTTGATGACCACGAGCCTAATGCTTCTTTCGGAGCTATTAGAAAGAGAAAGGAAACATCTTGATGCTTGATGCTCATGACAAAGGCAAGAGTCCCTTCAAACCTCTACATCATTATTATATAAGTTTCTATGATCCATGTCAATAATAAACGTAATCATGAGTTTGTGTAGGTGTTTTAATTAGGTGGAACTATTGGCGATTGTGCGGTGATATTACGAGCTGCTTTAAGAGCTCCCATGCCTTCAGCATTTTTGAAGATCTTAATTAAACCTCTAAGTCATAACTAAACCTTTTGCTTTAGGTGTGCAACTTGACTATCTAAAGTTAAGCTTATCTAGTAAAAGTGCATTTTTAGTGTGTAAGAAATAGAGCATGTCGTGTGTCAGTTAGTTGTTAGCTTGCTTTTGGTTATAAGCTTGTATGAAAAAGATGTATGATGTATGTTTTTCTAATGAGAGAAGTTTAAGAAAAAATGTATATTACTCTTTGTTTTATCTCAGAAATCAAAAACAAACAACAAACTGCAGAAAACTCAACAGATAGCAAAGAGAATGAGGAGTTTGTTACCTCAAGATTGACCAGAAAGTCCAAACAATGATTGACTGCAGAGCTGCCTATAGTCACAGTTAGACATACGAGTGGGCACAAGACAGTTCTACAAACTTCATTGCCAAGAATAACACAGGACATTTTTGATAAACATTTTAACTACTAAAAGATGAAAACATAACTCCTACATTCAAACATTAGTGTAGTTGAAAGAGGCATGGCATTAGAACGACCAAGAAACCAACTAAAAGTCAACGACAATGTAAAAGAAGTTAAAAGGTTTGTTGACAAAATATTCTAATAAAATCATCCAAAGTCTAATGATAAAATTCTCCCACAATCACACTTCATTTTCTTTTAAAAAATATAAAAACTCTAAAAAATAATCAAATCTCCTAAAATCTCACTCAAATCTTTTAAAATTTTAAAATTTTAAAATCCTATCAAATCCTTTAAAATCTAAGTTTAATACCCCCTCTTAGATTCATGACATATCTTGTCCAAACCTCTTATTTTCTTTTCTTGTTTTTTTTTTAAACAAAAATTCAATTCATTTGACAATCGATACCAAAAATTGAAAATAATACCACTAAATTTCTTTCAATTGATACCAAAAAAAAGAAGAAGAAATAATTCAATTCATTTGACAATTGACATTTAGCATTAATTTGCCGCAACCTTCAAAAATAATTAATTCGTTTCCCCTAAAATTAGATGAAGAGTTAAACTTTTGATACAATGCCGTTACACTACTAGAATGTGTCAATGTTTTATACTTTATACTAACTCTATGAATATGACTATTTATATAATTTAACTCATTATTGTTTTCTTTATTGAGTTTTCTTCTATCTCGTGAACTAAATCTCATCACTATCATCAAACAAACTTTCCTGTTCATTGAAGATACGTAGACAAACGTTGTTTAATGAGTCCAATCATATCATCTTATAATCCTTCCTGTCAAGTAATGAAGGATAAAATATGTACATGGTATATATATAGTGACTTGGGAGTATTGATCAATTTAGTAATATACAAGTTCTTCGATTAATACAATGTTAAGATATCGGTTATTTAGTGTAAGTTTATACATTGATAAAATACACAACAATGTTAAAGTTCAATTAATCCAGGTGATAAAATCGAAGTTATATAGGCTATAAAACAAGAAGGTAGGTTAATAAATTATGATTGGCCAATGTGATTGATAGTTTAATCACTTTGAAACATGTGATTAAAGTTAAACTAAACTTAAACAAGATACCACGTGAATATCTTCGAGGTTCTCGCTTCTAACGGTCAATAGAGCCGAGAAACAAAAGAAGACACACACACACAACCTTCTTCTTTTAACCAAATAAAAATAATACTGTAATAATAAACTCATTAACTTATTATTTCCACTGTTATTAAAAGTGGTTACAGCTAAGTTATGATTCGTATTTAACAACATATTACATATATAACCTTTTGGTCCAACAAAGCTATTGCTATAAAATATATTCATCACGACATGTCTCCCCAAAAGCCAAATTAATTAGTAGGGACATTAGTGTGCATGTGTGATTCACCGATTCTTAAAACGATGTTACTCAATTACACTCGAATGGTCTTTGACTCGTAAACCTTAATAAACCCTGACTAAAAGAAAATGTCTTGACGATCTTACTTTTACACTTGATTAACCCACACTTATCCCATTCATAAGCAATGAAAGATGTGTCCATTTTCCCAAAAGAAACAATGAAATGTGTGTTACTACTAGGTATTTGTTTTCCTTTTCTTACATCAAAAACTACCCTAACAATATTATTATTCCAGCTAGTAATATACAAAATGTTAACTCATTTATTTCTTTTTTGATATTTAAACAAATCAAGAAAATGGAGTAATTTGATTCTCTTTGCAAATACATTCTGGTAACAGATTTGTAGATTAAGAGATGGAATATTGTTTGGTAATTTCCACTTTCCATTGCATTTAAAAGTCAATTACATGCATGCTAATGTTATTTGATCAATAGAAATAATAGCATATTAAAAAATATTCCCTAGCTCTTATTCACTCACTCTTAATTACCAATCAAAATTTGCCATGTAATCTAATTGCACAAATTAAAATACCTATTATTATCTAAATAAAACAATTAAGACATATATATCCAAGATCTCACCATTTTCATCAATATTTATACGAGTATTTAACGTATATAATTGTTTTTGTTGATGAATTAGCAATAAAATATTTGGGCTAGTTGGTAGTGTATAGTTGTTATATTGCTGAGGTGGTGGGTTGAAAATAACATTTTGAAAGCTGGTGATTAAAACGTCCCAAATTTGAAAGTTGGTGATTTTTTTGACATTTTTCCTACTCTTTATTGGCCCATTATACAAATAATGTTTTAGGGGTGTATTTGATATATAACTTTAAAAGATTTGGTGGCTGTTTTAAAAATCCATGTTAAACAACTAATAATTTTTAAATGTCTTACCAAATCTTATGTTATTGAACATAAAATTATATAAAACTGATTGAAGTCACTTAAAATCTCATGTTATAGAATCAACAATTTGTAAAACTAAAACAAATCCATTGTAATTCAAAATATATTTTCTTTTTGAGAAAGTTGTGAAAGGATTTGAGTAGATTTTTACATCCACTTTTACTCACAATCAATGATTAAAAAATTTACACCTATATATGTGTTTTTTTGGAGATACTTCAATATAAAGGGGTGTATTGGATTAGGTATTTAAGAAGATTGTATGCGGGTTTATAATATTTGGTGAAATTTAGGTGAATTAATTTAATTCCAGGATATCTAAGTGATTTTAATGAGAATTAAAAATATTGTTAATGATTTGGTAAGATTTCATCTTTAACACCATCTACTTCAAGAAATTAATCGGTCGGTTTTAGGACATTAATCGACCAAATTTATCAAAAAATTTAGTTTCAATTTTGACCTCTAGATTTGAACTGGTCTCTCAATTCAATGATCTTGACATCACAAATCCTAATTTTAGTTGAAAAACTAATCGGCGTAGTCAATTCGTCTTTCCAATCTGTACCTAGATTCGCTTATCGTCGTTCATTGTGAAAGGCTTTTTTTTAGAGATCGGAAAAGAAGAGAGATCGGGATTACAATTTGAAATTGTGACCGTTTGAAATCGGGATTATAATTAATCGGAAATTATACCGTTTACATAAATTGAAATTTGGGATCAGGCTGCAGACCGTTATTAAGTATTTTTTTGTTTTCTTTAAAGGATTTGCTACTTTATTGTTTGTTTTTTGGTAGGATTTTTTTAAGTTACAAATATGTGATTTTCAATACCGTAAATTACAAAATGCTCAAGAAAAATTTTCCGCTTTGGACCACCATTTTTGTTCGACCGGCCCTGATTACATGCAATATTGTTGTATTAATTTATAATATCTTTAGTTTTATTTATCAATATCATTACAAATTTTGGAGCCTCTATTATATCATATTTTTTTGGATTGTGGTATCAGTAAAAACTTCTGAGCCAACCAACACCACATGGCATATCCATTAAACCAATTGGTTAATAACCATAAATTTGAACATAAAAGTCATAGAGTAAACTTTTAACTATGAGACGATCCGAGTTACGTTCGGTACACATATTTGAAAAATCGTTATAATTTTTTTCCGTCGTCACTTCACTCTCCAGTTCAAATCGTTAAAATAAAAATCAACTTATTTGCTATGAAAAAGACTTCACTCTGGTTTTCTCTAAGTATCACAAAATATGTTTACATTTCAGGAAATATCGTATGGTCATGTGATAATTTTTGCAGAATCATTGTTGCAACGTAATAGCAGAAAACCAAGGGGACTCACCCAAGTCAGCATACAAATCCGTGGTGAGAGTCAAACATTGCTCCACACACTTCAGGGGAAGAATACTGCAAAACAGGAGAGTGAAGTTTTAGTGTTACTGTATTTCATTAGATCTGCTTAACCAATAAAAGTCGTTTGAAAGCATTTAATGTCAAATATTGACTTGCCTTTGCATGGAGGAGGAAAGAAAAAAAATTCTCCTTGAGCTTGTAAACTTGTTAAATATGATATCCAGGCCAAAGTCGTCAAGCACAACACCTATAACAGCAACTGAACAAAACAAAGAGGTAAGAGCACGGCAGAGAATAAGTGGCAAGATGATGGGTTATTACCTCTGCTATAGCAATCTCTGAAAGAAGTCAGGCTGAAACATTTGAAAGAAACGATCCCATATGTGTACCACAATGTCGTCGCCACCAGTACTAGCTAGTCTCTCACCAGATCCTGACCACTTGAGACCACAAGCCTCTCGAGTGTGACCTCTGTAAGTTGCCACGACGTGTGATCTGATACGCGCATCGCTGTTGATGATCCTTCCGTGGAATTAATGCTCCACTTGTCAGGATGTGGTTGTTCCACATAGTTTTCTGTGTTTTGCAATTTTGCATCGAAAAGGTTCAGGCTTTCTATGGCTTTCTAAATTGAATTAAAACATACAAACTGAGTTCAAAAGATACAAATGGAACACTTGAAAGCAAACAAGTCTACAAAAGATACTAAAGCAAAAAATCTAACACATGTGAGAAATGATCATTTGATATTCTACTTGCATTTGACTGCCCCAAAACAACCTCCAACACGCCTAGATCAAACTATATTCTGCGATGTTTCTCTGTTTTTCGGCTCTCCTTTCTTTTAACCATGCCACATTTTGTTGTGCCTTAATAATACGCTCCTCTATTGACAATGACAGCACCATCAGCTCTTGAACACTCTTTCTAATGAAAGCACTATCAACGTTAAACAAACAGTCTTGTCCCTGGCTTCCTTCCCGTACAGCTATGTGAGTGTTTGACTCCTCAGATGGGATTATGACCTTATTCTTATATGCTTTGCTTGTTTCATCTCCAGTAGTGCATCCAGAGGCAAAATTTTGACGAGGGCTTGGATCATTGTTGTCTGCATTTAATGCTAGCTCCTCTAATGCAAGCTTTTTCTGGATCAAACTGTCATCATCAACATCATCATCTACCTTGTCAGCTTCACTACTACACAACCTCTCATCTGAGCTCGCCTTTTTTCTTGCTGTGATACCATCTTCTTGGAGTAACCGGTCTGGTTCCTTACTGCAATCATCATAAGTAGTCATCTTCTCTGCAAAACTACCATGCACATCAAGCTCATCGTCACAGGTTTGCGTTGTCTCTGGTGGTGACACAAGGATGTCAACTACTTCTCGATTACCACCAAGAGGAGAATCTGAAGAATTGATTTCATTAAATGGGCTTGGAAGCATCGCTGCTTTGTTTACAGTCTTTTCATTCCTTTGTTCTATTTCTGGTGGTCGTAAGATTTCATCTCCATCACATCTTATCGAAGCAAACTTTTGACAAGTCCTCGAATCATTGTTATCCGCCTCAAGTCTACTCTTTTTACCAAGCGGTTCAGAAGCATAGGTGAGGCTATCATTTTCATCGTTCTCACGAACTCGCTTCATGTTCTTCCGTTTCTTGTCATGCGCTTGCTTCATGTAGTGGCGTCTCATCTTTGTTGATACCTTAACTATCTTGATTCCAACACGTCTTCTTCTGCTTATCTTAGAGCCAGAAGGAACAAGACTAGTATCATCACCTTTGATGTTTGGCGCTTGCAATTTTAGAGCTGTTTCAACAACCTGCGTCGCGTCTGAAGAAATTTTGAATTCTAGAAACAACGCTCTCCGCCACTCACAGAACATTTGAGTAACACGAGGTATTGCAGAACGGGAAGGAATGTACAATGTCAAATCATCAATAGGCTTATCATAATCATTCCAAGCTGCCTCCTTCGAGAGGTTGCTCCGGTTAATATGAGAAGGAACATCCTGAAGCATCCCAAACTGTAAAGCCACCCGATTGGGGAAGTAATGCTCCACACAGTCAATGCCAACAAGCTCAGACACCTTGATGCAACGAGCAAAAGACAAATATTCATCATCAAGACTGGGACCTACATGAACTATCATCGCTTTTTCAGGGTAAAATTGAGGAAACTCCCAGCATTCCACAGCTTGTGTGTATGGGCGCAACTCAAAACTTTCCGTCTTCGAGTTGTTGTGAATCTCCCATGCATTGCTTGTAATCTGTTTCAGCTTATGCCAACGGGCCAATCTTGGCTCACCCTTTTGCATCTGATTAGGTTTTGGCTGTAGTTCCCTGAATCTCTCCCATGTCCAAACTTGGACCAATTTAAACAAGGCAGTCAGACCAATCTTGAGGATAATACTCGACTCCTCGAAATCTCTAATGTGGTTTCTCAAGAGACTTAGCTCTGCATACAAGTGAGCAAGAACAGCAGGAGCAAGAGCAGCCCTAGTACCTCTTGAAAGATGAACAGCAATTGGAAAAATGTGTTCAGAGTGATGATAATACCGTGATGGAAACACAAAGTAGCTAAGCCATGATACAAGGAAAGCAACATGCTCAAGCTCATCACCACTGTCCATGAATCTCTCTATCCATGCTACTTGGTTTGCAGAAAAGCCTTTCTTTCTCTTAATCTTCAGACATTCTTTCTCCAGTTTCGCCTTTGTCTTCTTTCCTGAGATATCGAGAGAAGCAAAAATAGGCAAACCCAAAACAGTGAAACCTAAAAGCACCATAACGTCTTCTAGTGTTATGGTTGCTTCACCCCAAGGGAAAACGAAGGTTTTGGTTTCAGGACACCATTTCTTAGCAATAGCCAGAACAAGATCTATGTCTTTAGGGATTTTGACTGTGGATGCCATGATTGCTTCAAAGATCCCAGCTTTTCTCCAAGTGTGTTCGTGAACATATGACATCTTCTTAGCCCAAAGCTTGAAATCTTTGTTCGCAAATCTCCAACCATAGAAAGAAACACCCATAGACAGAGCCTTTGACTCAGATCTTTCAATGGAGGTGGTGAGACATGGTTTTAAAAGTTGGGTTTTTCCCCTGTTAGATCTTCGAGCAAGAGCAGAATAAGTTGATCTCTTTCCCACGTCAGAGGGTTCTTGAACCTCATCAAGCATGTCATCGTTGTTCTGTTGAGAAGACATCTACAAAACAAAACCTTTTTCAAACTCACATACGCATCTACAAGTTTACACCAAATCCAACAGGAACCAACTCAAAAAGTTAGCTCTTTATGAAAAAACAATTTCTAGCTAGGGGTCTACAAGGTAAGTGCCTAAAATGGTTCTGTAGCGACTAAGACCTCATCACAGAATCAACTCAATAACAATCATTCAAACTCATCTTAACCTCTGTTTTTCTCGAAATGCTACTCCAATGATTACACAGACACAAGGACAGACTCATACAACATAAGACTCAATCACACAGAAGAACCTACTCGAACCAAAGCAATCTCGAAGTAAATGCTAAGTTTAAAAAAAAAAAAAAACAGAACAGAGACATACCTTGTTAGAAGATGTCACAATGTCGGAAACGGAGTCGCTTAACGGCACCGGAAAGTATCACGAATCGTCCAAAGTTGAGTCAGCGTAGTTGCCGTACAAGATCAGAGAGATTTGGGTTTCTCGAAAGGAAGGAAGAAGCAAGCAGTATAGAAATTGAGAAAGTAGGGTTTTTTTAGATGGGGACGAAGAAGATAAAAGATAAAGTTTTGGTTTTTAATCTCATTTTTTAATTTTTTGATTGAGTGTTTGAAATGAGCAAAGAAATGAAATGATGTTGCAGGGGGAGGAATGGGAACAGTTTCTTTTTAGGGAGATTGACACACCGAGACAGAAACTTCTTTTATTAGGGCAACTCCAACCATAAAACACCAAATTTTGACACTAAATTTAGTGTTTTGGTGTTCCAAAAAGTTTTTCATCTCCAACCACAACACCAAATTTCACACTAAAAACAAAACTTTTGATTATTATATTATTAAACTAAAATTCTTTTAATAGTTTAATAAAACATCAAAATTTATATAAATGATTTATTTCAATTCAGTACAACAAAGAAATTAAAATAATAGAAAATACTTTTTTTTTAATTAAGAAATAAATGATATATTACTAATTTTCAGAATTAGTAAATTCGAACCATAAGTGCTTAATTAATGCATTTCGAAGTTCAATATGTGCTTCACGGTTTTTAATCTGTCTGTGTCGAGCTAAAAATTCTTGAAATCGAGCATCATTGTCGCTTGCCATTTCAACTTCTACAGTTGGATCTTCGACTCTTTCTTCAATAGGTGCGTCCACATCACGTTCATCCTCTATAATCATATTATGCATTATGATACAAGTGGTCATTATATCATGTAACACTCTCTTACTCCAATATCGAGCATCCCAAAATCAAGAAGATTTAGTTCAAGGACAACAATCTCAAGGTGAAGACCAACCAAATTTTAGTCAGTACTATGATTATCTTAGTGGAAATAATTTTCCTGGAAATTAGATTGTTGTTCAAAATTATATTATGTATCTTAGTGATTTTAGCTTTTATGTTTGTTTAGTTTTAATTTTGTAATATAATGTTTTTATTATTTTATTGAAGTTTAGTATGAACTTTTAATCTTATTAAATTTGATATTTATTTTAAAATTTAATCGTAATTATTATTTTATACTATATTAATTATAGTTACTAATTTATATTACTAAATGTAATAAGATAATTTTAAAATATTAATAATATATCAAGTTTTTAGTTGATTAACAATAATTTTAATATATTTTTAAATAAAAAACATGAATAAAATAATATATATACTTTTGGTGTTTTGTGAATAGTGTTACACCAAATATGGTGTAACACTATTCACAAAACACAAAAAAATAGAGATAGTGTTTATTTTGGTGTATGGTTGGAGAGCATTAACACTATAATTTGGTGTTTTGGTGTGCTCGTTGGAGTTGGCCTTATAGACACTTTATGCTATTGGAGCACTTTTTTCTATTGTTCACTATTTTTTTATTTTAGACACTTTATGTTATTGGAACACTTTTTCTATTGTTCACTATTTTTATGACAAATTTAACCTTACCCAAATATAAATAAAGAAAACAAACTAAAAAGTAACCAAACCAAATATCTTTTTGTCTTTATCTCATTTTTCTTTCTTACTTTGTTACTTGCTTTCTCTCTCTCAACCAAATAAAAAAGTAAGATTTAAGACAACTCTCTCTTTATTTCTTGTATTATCTCTTATTTTCCTTCCCTCTTTTTCATTGCATGTTTTTTTTCATTCTTTATATCCTAAACTTTAGATCATAAACCATAATCAGGAATTTAATTTCATAGCAATTTTAACAAATGTAGCCAAGTATGAAGAATTTTTACTAGAAAACATGAAATTGAATAATTTTTGACTCCTTGTATTAAATTGTTTATAAATTATCAAATTCATTGATGTTGTTCTTAATTGATAAAGAAATATTTGAGAATTATATCACTAGTTTTTGTGCTAGAAACACTTAAAAAGCATAAAAATTGAAACTCTCTAACCAAGTGTTAACTAGAATTGTCCACTTTTTTCTATTCTTCACTTTTTTCTTTATCTTTTTCTTGTTTATTTCTCTCTCTGTTTGTAATCATTTTATTTAATTATTATGACATATATTTTCAATTTTGCTTTTATGATTCATTATAATTTTATTTTTTCTACATTTTAAGATCCATTTTACTATAATTAAAAATGAATAATTGTGTTACATATTATCCAATTATAGTTGAATATTTGTAAATTATTATGTGGATACTTATTTGTGGATACTTTTTTATGGATACTTATTTGTGGATACGTTTTTGAATATTTTTTTTGTGGATATTTTTTTGTGGATACATGAGAATGTCTAATTAACATAATAATGCATTGTTTCCAATAAGAATGTTTCTTTAATGGTGTCCATTATGTATTATTTATGTGGACAACATTCTTTACAAAATTGGTGTCCATTAATTTGTATGGAGCTGATTATATTTGTATCTTAAAAACTAGGTTTGTATAATGAAAATTTTATGCCATCATGTGGATGAGGTCCTATGGATACTGATTAGCTATACATTATCTATTTATATTTGAATAATTGTTCGATATTATGTGGATGGTTAACATATCTAGATGAATACTTACTTTTGGATGATCAGAGAAAAATATATAAATACCTGATTATTCAATTATAGTTGAATATTTGTTAATTTTTACGTGGATGCTAAAAATGTCTTATTATGTAGATACGTATTTGTGGATACTAATATCTTATTTGTGGATACTTATGTGGATACTTATTCTAAAATCAAATACACATGGATGATGAGTTATACCAGTCCACTAAAAACTACTTGTGTTTTGGTGAAACAATTGTTGTTAACTATCAAACAATTTTAACCTCATCATATCCCCTAAAAAACTACGAATGAGAATGTTCATTATATCCTATCCTAAACCCTAAACCCTAAACCTCTAAACCCTAAACCCTAAATCCTAAATCCTAAACCCTAAACCCTAAACCCTAAACCCTAAACCCTAAACCCTAAACCCTAAACCCTAACACCTAAATCCTAAACTTTAGTCCTTAACCTTAGATCATAAACCATAATCATAAATTTAATTTCATAGAAACTTTAACAAATGTAGTCAAATATAAAGATCTTTTACTATAAAACATGAAATTGACCTACCCCAACCTGTAAACCCTGAACTTTAAATTAGGCCAAATTTTTGACTTCTTGCATTAGATTCTTTATAAATTTCCAAATTCATTGATGTTGTTCGCTATTATTTGGATGGTTAACATGCATAGATGAATACTTATTTTGGATGACCAGAGAAAAAAAAACATATGAATACCTAATTAGTTAAACAACTTGTGGTTTAGTAAAGTAGTCATGGTAAACTATCAAACGATTTTAATCTTTCATGTCCATAAAATCAAGTCCACATGGATGCTAAATTATACACGTCCACTGAAACTACTTGTGTTTTGGTGAATTAATCATTGTTAACTACCAAACAATTTTAACCTTATCATATCCCCTAAAAACCTAAGCATGAAACCGTTAATTATGTCCTATACTAAACTCTAAGCCCTAAACCCTAAATCCTAAATCCTAAATTTTAGATCATAAACCATAATCATAAATTTAATTTCATAATAATTGTACCAAATATAGCCAAATATGAAGATTTTTTACTAGAAAACATAAAACTGATGATCAATAACATATGAAAAAGATTTTATGGATGCTATAATATATATTGAATATGAAACTAAATAATCATAAACATATAAGCATATGAATTTGATTTTGTAGATGATAAATATATCAAAATACAAAATTTTAAAAAGATATAAATGTGGCTAAGGAATATATATTGTTATCCACTACTCAAGATTATTCAAACACATATATCAAAGAAAGAGAGTAAGATAAACAAAGAAAATAAAATTATTTGGAAATAAAGAGAGAGTTAGAGATGGTGAGAAAGAAAGATAAAGGAAAGAAAATAGAATAAAAAAATAAAAATAAAAGAAAGATGTGTGTTGAGAAGTAATATGTTTGGAGAGAGAAAGTTAAAGGGTAAGAAAGTAAAAACTATAAAAAAGTGTGTGGTGGTCCAAAAGTGTGTTAGAATGCAATTTTTTTATAAAAAAAAAGTGTGTTAGAATGCAATTTTTTTATAAAAAAAAAGTGTGTTAGAATGCAAATATTCCTTCTTTTTAAGGTAATTAATTAAATTATTAACTGGAATAAATAACATTTGAAGTGTGCTTGACTGCTTGTATAAGTACATTTTATTATTTTCAGTTTCTTTTTAAGCTTATTTACACCATCAAGCTTTGGTGTCTCATAAGTTCTCTCTCTCTCTCTCTCTATATATATATATATATATATATGCATAAAGAAGAAAGATTAGTATGTGTGGCAATAATTGTCAAAACAAAAAAAAGTATGTGTTGCAATAACATTGTTGTTTCCTTGCAAAAAGATTCATATTAAAATATTAAATGGTCAAGGCACAACTAGCTAAATCAGAAACAAGAAACAGACCAAACAAAATCTTTCAAGTTTCATCAATATATCTTCTTCTTTCCAACAAATATAAATAATTTATTATGTTAGTGACAGATATATTTTTTTAATGAGATATTTATAATTTTTAAAGAATTTCAAATAACAATGAATATATTTACTACAGATAGTATTAACTAATAACTAAAATTAAATTTTAAAGTCAAAGTAAGATTAAAATACTAGAGCATCCAAATCCGGTCAGCCATAGAAAACAGAGAATCAAGCGAAGAACATAGCATTTTTTGCATACATTGTAGTATAGAAAAGAAGTCAAAAGTCTTCTAGGAGATAAAGATGATGAATTAGTTTGAGACAAGGCATGAACATTAGTTCCAATCAATAGTGTGGCTTCAGTTATGAAGATTATGAATCTATTATCAGTAACTGAATTTCCTACTACATTATGTAGCTCTCTAATAAATAATCCTCTCGAGCTATGCCAATTAAAATGAGCCAACTTCTTCATAATGATAACTAATTATGTGCCATCCTGACTCAACAACCGCACTTCCCTCTTCATTTTGTATCCAGAACGGCTTTGAGAAAGCAGGGTAAAATTAAAAATGGCAAAGGTATTTCATCAAGGATAGCCAAATATTCTGAGGGTGAATGTGAGCACTTTCGACGTCTCTTTAGTATGCGTTATAAATGAGTTACGTACATATATATTGATGATACCTTTTATCACACATAATCAAATCTATTACATGTAAACCTTATACATATCTTGTAAATGTTTTCACAATCACATACATTATTAGACTTTTAATATTCTAAAAGAAAGCTTCTATTTGATATATTATTTATTAATATTTTATAAATTAGATAGTAAGGAAAACATTTTCTATTATGTATTCTTTTTGACTTTGTATAATTGTTTGCATTTTTTAGAGATGGGGTGTACATAATATTACAAAAATTAGCGACTTCGAAAGTTTTGTTTTTGCAAAAAAGAAAACTTAAAAATCATGATTTTATTTATTCAGTTATCTATCATGGATATAAATCAGATCCAATTTTATATTTTCAAGATCCATACACACAACTTCCAGAACTAGGATCTGTATCAGTCAATGTGCCTGTATTTTTAAAACTACAGGCCTTCATGATTCGACCGTTGCTCTGGTTAAGCATTCATCGCAAATGATGCATGATTTACAATAGTATTGGGGATGAAACAGGATCCCCCTGCTTGGATTGGCTTACAATCAATTCCTTGACTACATGCAAAATCAATATTCTCTTGTAACTGTGCATTTGTCGCGGTCAGAGTTGCTATACACCATTGTGTGAAACTTACCACATAGAGGTGGTTGATCATGATCAAAGATAGAAAAATGAAAAGGATTGTCAAAGGTGATGACATTTTCATAACTGTTTAATTTGACTAGTTTTTTTTTCTTCTTCTTCTTCTTCTTCTTCTTGATATTTATGTAAGTGTATATGTGTCCATATTTATAAGTATATATGTGTCTTTATATAGTATATATATATAACATAATAGAAAGTCAAAGATTTAAAACTCTACTTAGGTTAGAAATTTATATGTATAAATTAGAAATCTGACTTTAAGTATATGTATGTCTTAAATAAATTTTAATCACTAAATAAGTCAAAGATTTTAAGATATTCTAGGAATAGATAAATATGTCTTTATAAATACAAATAAATCTCTATAATAATAAATATATCTTTATAATTATAATTACATAAACTATTGGTTGAATATTTAATTCACAGCATTAGCTCTATATTTGTATCAGATTACTGAGAAAAACATAATAACACAAGTTATTATTATATATTTTGTATTTTATTGATATTGGGACATTTTTAAGAATATACTAAATTATATAAGAAATTTGAAAATTACACTCAATGTTATAATTATTTGATAACTACAATTTTTCAAACAAAAAATGACAAAATTAGTGAGTTATATATAGAAATTTTTTGAATACATACCTCAAACTTAATAGGAAATTTGAACTCTATACTAAATCTTTTAAGTCTTTGAAATGTACCTTACGGATTGAACTAAATGACTATTTTATCCTCAGTTACAAATTAAATTAAAATAAATATAATATAATTAAATTAGTTTATTTGAAAAAATTATTTTTAAAAATATTGTGTAAACTAGATATTCAGAATTTTTCTGAATTCTTTTTTTTAAATGATGAATTAATTTATTATATAATATATTAATCAATAACTGAAAGCTTAAATTAAGATAAAATAAATAACGTATGCCCTTAATTAATAATTAATTAAACGTTAAAAAAATAAACACAAAATAATTAAACTCATCATTGTGAGAAAATTATTTTTTAAAACCACTCTTTATATTTTAGATATTGAATTTTTTTTGATGATGATGAAGTAGATTATTATAGAAAATATTAATCAATAAAGAAAATTAAAATTCAGATAAAAAATAAAAAAGTGGTTTTATAAAACAGAAACAATACAAAAATGACAAAATCACAATTATATTTTCTTCTTCTCTTCGCCGGCTCTCATTTTGTGCCCTCTCCGACTACGTTTTCCAGCATGGTTAGTTTCATCTCATGGTTTTGTATTTAAAGCAGGTGATAAATCACATATGAGTTTTAATTGGGATTGTGTTCTAATTCTGGGTTTTAATTGGGGTTGTGTTCTAAATCTGGGTTTTAATTGGGTTTGTACCCTCTCCGTCATCGACTACATTTTCCACCGTAGTTAGTTTCATCTCATGTCAATTTTATGTCTTTTCTCACTTTTATCATCTCTTAAAATATTTCCTCTTTTCAATTCTCTATTGCAAACTCCAAACGACACAGTTGATAGCCATTGAGCATATAATTTGTTTTCTAACTGAATACAGTATAATAAATAGGTGCGGAGAAAATATTGTACAAGAAAGTGGGAAGCAAAAATTAATTAGAATTATTTTTTTCAATTTATTATTATATAAAAATTAAAATAAAATTAATTAGAATTATTCTTTTTCCATATATGTTTAGTAAATGTTTTAGATTATATTATTTTTAAATAAAAGGGCATTCTCAAAAATACCCCTTTTTCCATACCCCTTTTTAAAAATACCCTTTCATGTTGACCATTTTTAAAACTACCCCTCTTTATATACAAAATGACCAAATTACCCTTTTTGAGTGACAGCAAGAATGTACAGTCATCAAAATCGAAAATATTTTCACGCCAAAAAAGTTTCCCGCCAAAATTTTCTTTTTCCCGCCAAAAATCGAAAATTTTTCCCGAAAAAAAATATTTTTTCCCGCCAAAAAAAAAAATTTCCCGCCAAAATCGAAAATTTTTCCCGCCAAAAATATTAAAATTTATACCTTTTAAAAACATTGTAAACGCTTTTAAAAAACTTTTAAAAGCGTTTACAAGGTTTTTAAACACATTGTAAACGCTTTTAAAAACCTTGTAAATGCTTTTAAAAAGCTTGTAAATGCTTTAAAAGGTTTTTAAACACCTTGTAAACGCTTTTAAAAACTTTTTAAAAGCATTTAAAAGGTGTTTAAAAACCTTTTAAAAATTTTATAAAAACTTTTACAAGGTTTTTAAAAACATTGTAAAAGGGTTTAGAAGGTGTTTAAAAACCTTTTAAAAATCCTTTTAAAAACCATTTGAAAACCTTTTAAAAACCTTTTAAAAACCTTTTAAAACCTTTTAAAAACCTTTTAAAAATCTTGTAAAAGCGTTTACAAGTTGTTTAAAAAACCTTTTAAAACTCTTTAAAAAATCTTGTAAAAGCCTTTACAAGGTGTTTATAAGGCTTTTATAAGGTAGAAACCTTATAAAACCTTTTAAAAACCTTGTAAATTTTTTTTGGCGGGAAAAATTTTGGCGGGAAAATTTTTTTTTTCGAAATTTTTTATCAAAAGTTTTTTGACAAAAAAATTTTTGGCGGGAAAATTTTTTTGAAAAATTTTTGGCGGGAAAATATGTCGGAAATTTTTTGGCGGGAAAATTTTGTTTTTCTTTTTATTGAATAAAATAATTTTCATCTAAGGGTAAAATGGTCATTAAAAATTAAAAGAGGGCAAAAATAAAAATGGCCAGAAAAGAGGGTATTTTTGAAAAGGGGTATATCAAAAGGGGTATTTTTAGCAAATTCTCTCAAAATATCAACCTTATTAATAAATTAATATAGAATGTAATAAGTCAATAATAAATAAACTAATCAACAGATAAGAAATATAAATCGATAAACAAAAAAAATAAGTCACTTGTTAAAAAAATCGTCTATGTTATAAGTCCACTAGCCATAACATAAGTCAATTGTTTTAATATAAGTCGATGACGAAGATAATTAAGTCAACAGAATTAAAAAGCAAAACGATTGTTCAAGAAGTCGACATTATAAATAAATCAACGTTGATAAAATAAGTCTAAAACAAAAATAAATTGTAATCTACAATTATTTATTTTTAAATAAATTACAATCTAAATAATATCAACAAAAATATTTAAATTATTTTTATTCAAAATTTTAAGATCATTAATTGAATGATGTAATCATTATTTAAAATCTAATAAATAATATTTGTTACAATTTTAAATTATTAAATAATTTATTCCGAATTTAACAATTTTTAAAAGTAATTTATTTTTAAAATTGATTTATTTTTAAATATAAATTAAAATTTTATTATTTTTATCTAACTGTTAAAATTGTTTAATAATAAGGGTATTTTTGTCCATTTTCCTTTCAGAATGTGTAGTTTTCAAATAACTATAATATCAAGTGTAATTTTAAAATTTCTTTTCAAATTTAGTATATTTTTAAAATTGTCCCTAATATATATATTTAAAAGTCATAATTAATTTAAAATATCTTCTGAAATAAATATTTTTAAAAATCAAATCAAATTTAAATAATTTGATAGAGCTAAAAATTTCATAATTATTTAAATTTACTAGTTTGTAGTTTTATAATTAAATATGTAACTAACTTAAACAAAGTTTAATTCACAGCATTAGCTCTGTATTTGTATCAGATTACTGAAAAAAAGAATTTGTTAAAAATGCCCCTTTTGATATACCCCTTTTCAAAAATACTCTCTTTTCTGGCCATTTTTATTTATGCCCTCTTTTAATTTTTAATGACTATTTTACCCTTAGATAAAATTATTTTATTCAATAAAAAGAAAAACAAAATTTTCCCGCCAAAAAATTTCCGACATATTTTCCCGCCAAAAATTTTTCAAAAAAATATTCCCGCCAAAAATTTTTTTGTCAAAAAACTTTTGATAAAAAATTTCGAAAAAAAAAATTTTCCCGCCAAAATTTTTCCCGCCAAAAAAAATTTACAAGGTTTTTAAAAGGTTTTATAAGGTTTCTACCTTATAAAAGCCTTATAAACACCTTGTAAAGGCTTTTACAAGATTTTTTAAAGAGTTTTAAAAGGTTTTTTAAACAACTTGTAAACGCTTTTACAAGATTTTTAAAAGGTTTTTAAAAGGTTTTAAAAGGTTTTTAAAAGGTTTTTAAAAGGTTTTCAAATGGTTTTTAAAAGGATTTTTAAAAGGTTTTTAAACACCTTCTAAACCCTTTTACAATGTTTTTAAAAACCTTGTAAAAGTTTTTATAAAATTTTTAAAAGGTTTTTAAACACCTTTTAAATGCTTTTAAAAAGTTTTTAAAAGCGTTTACAAGGTGTTTAAAAACCTTTTAAAGCATTTACAAGCTTTTTAAAAGCATTTACAAGGTTTTTAAAAGCGTTTACAATGTGTTTAAAAACCTTTTAAAAACCTTGTAAACGCTTTTAAAAGTTTTTTAAAAGCATTTACAAGGTTTTTAAAAGGTATAAATTTCAATATTTTTGGCGGGAAAATTTTTCGATTTTGGCGGGAAAAAATAATTTTTTCGGGAAAAATTTTCGATTTTGGCGGGAAATTTTTTTGGCGGGAAAATATTTTCGATTTTGATGACTGTACATTCTTACTGTCACTCAAAAAGGGTAATTTGGTCATTTTGTATATAAAGAGGGGTAGTTTTAAAAATGGTCAACATGAAGAGGTATTTTTAAAAAGAGATATGGAAAAAGGGGCATTTTTGAGAATGCCCCCTGAAAAAAATATAATAATAATAATAATAATAATAATAATAATAAAAATAATAATAATAACTAATTCTGTGATTTAAATATTGAAACAATATATGTATTTATCATTATAAAAATATATTTATTATTAAAGATATTTATTTGTATTTATAAAGACATATTTATCTATTCCTAGAATATCTTAAAATCTTTGACTTTATTTAGTGATTAAAATTTATTTAAAACATACATATACTTAAAGTCAGATTTCTAATTTAAAGTCAGAGTTTTAAATCTTTGACTTTCTATTATGTTATATATATACTATATAAAGACACATATATACTTATAAATATGGACACATATACACTCACATAGATATCAAGAAGTAGAAGAAGAAACTAGTCAAATTAAACAGCTATGGAAATGTCATCGCCTTTGACAATCCTTTTCATTTTTCTATCTTTGATCATGATCAACCATCTCTATGTGGTAAGTTTCACACAATGGTGTATAGCAACTCTGACCGCGACAAATGCACAGTTACAAGAGAATATTGATTTTGCATGTAGTCAAGGAGTTGATTGTGGACCAATCCAACCAGGGGGATCCTGTTTCATCCCCAATACTATTGCTCATCATGCCTCGTTTGTGATGAATGCTTATTACCAGAGCAACGGTCGAATCATGAAGGCGTGTAGTTTTAAAAATACAGGCACATTAACTGATACAGATCCTAGTTCTGGAAGTTGTGTGTATGGATCTTAAAAATATAAAGTTGGCTCTGATTTATATGCATGATAGAAAACTGAATAAATAAAATCATGAATTTTAAGTTTTATTTTTTGCAAAAACAAAACTTTCGAATTCGCTAATTTTCGTAATATTATGTACACCCCATCTCTATAAAATGCACACAGTTATTCAAAGTCAAAAAGAATACATAATAGAAAATATTTTCCTTACTATCAAATTTATAAAATGTTAATAAATAATATATCAAATAGAAGCTTTCTTTTAGAATATTAAAAGTCTAATAATGTATGTGATTGTGAAAACATTTACAAGATATGTATAAGGTTTACATGTAATATAGTTGATTATGTGTGATAAAAGGTGATGTGACCGACGGTCGCGGATGCGGAACGGTCATTGGAAGCGTCTTCGGACAGAACAAGATACGTGTAACTTTCCTCGGACAAGGCTTGAGGAATCGAAACTAGAAATGAATCAAACGAGGGAAACAGAGTTTGACGTGATTCCAACGAGCTGTTCGAGAGAACGGTCGTGTAGCCACGTTCAGGTCGGACGGATGCGATACGGTCAAACGGATGCGGATCGGCTTAAGATTGTTTGCGGTAGGGAACGATGAAGGATGCGAGATGAATGAAACGATGAAAAAGGAGGTGGATTGATTGACGACACAAGAGGTTTGGTTCTCCTCTTGATACGGTCGCTAACTAGCAACAAACCCGTTTTGAAGTTAGCTAGGGTTCTTTCCTTAGACAATCCAGGATTGAACTAATGAAAGGAAGGACACAAGATCAAAGAATCTCTCTTTGAGAAAAGTTTTACTTTCATTCAAGTCTAAGGACTACAAAGAGCTAAGAGAGGGTTTAAATACTTAGGTCAAGAGAGAGCTTAGGGAAACGCGGATTCATATTGATCCGCACATTTATCCTTAGACGTGTTCTCCTTGTAAATGGAACACGTCGCCTCTTAAGACTTTCAACTTAACACTCTCAACGTTCACAAGGAATATTCCAAGTTCAAAATAAAGATGCAAAACAAGGGAAATAAAAGAACCGCCTTTGGCTTGGATGCGGGAAGCGACTTAGCCTTAGACGTTGTGCACTAGGCTCCTTGCCTTGTTAAAACCTCCCCCGGTAAACCCAATGGGAAAAACCCGGAGTGAGGAAAAAGAGTACAATTCCTCACCTTAGTGACTTGTGTTGCCTTCACTCTTGGGTAAGAGTGGAGGCCATGCGAACTGGTCCTTCGATGTCTCCTTGGGTTGGCTGACATTGGACGAATGATCGAACGAAGAGGTTGATCCGCTGCTTGGCCGCCTTTGCTGAGCTCCTTGATCGAGTCGTTGCTCCCGGGAGGATCGCTGGTGCTTTGGCCGCGTTCAAAGTAGGCGTCTTGGCCGCGTCTGGTGCGTCTTGGTCAGGCGTCTTGGTCGCGTCCAGCGTGTCTTGGTTGTCTTGGTCAAGCTCCCGTCCTGCGATCACATCATTCCTCCCCCTTGAAAAGGTTTTGTCCCTAAAACATCTCCGTCTTCACCTACATCAAAAGGAACGAGCTCAGTGACATTGAAAGAAGTTGATGTGGTATACACACCTGGAAGCTTGAGTCGGTAGGCATTATTGTTGATCTTTTCAACGACCCTGAATGGTCCGTCTCCTAGGGGGCTGAGTTTATCCTTGCGCTTCTGCTGGAACCGTTCCGGCCTTAAGTGAAGCCACACCCAGTCGCATGGCTTGAACAACATGGGTTTGCGTCCTCGGTTCAAGAAGCACGCGTACTGCTCGTTCCTTCTTTCGATGTTGGCTCGAAACTCCTCGTGCAGCTTCTTGACTAGCTCTACTCTCGCGGCCCCGTATTGGTTCTCGGTCTCGTCTGGCGGTAGAGGAAGAAGATCCAAAGGCGTAAGCGGCTTGAACCCATATGCGACTTCAAACGGAGATTACTTCGTCAAAGAGTGGACGGCCTGATTGTATGTGAACTCAATGATGGGGATGCACTCGAGCCAGGAACCTTTGTTACTCGCGATCGCCGTTCTAAGCAAGGCGCCCATTGATCGGTTACGACCTCCGTTTGGCCATCAGTCTGCGGGTGAGCGGTGGTGGAGTAGAGGAGCTTTGTGCCAAGTTTCCTCTAGATGGTTCGCCAGAAGTGGCCGAGGAACTTTGGATCTCGGTCGGAGATGATAGTGCGTGGCACGCCATGGAGCCTGATCACTTGACTGAAGAACAAGTTCGCCAGTTGCACGGCGTCATTGTTCTTGTTGCACGGTATGAAGTGTGCCATCTTGGAGAACCTGTCCACAACCACCATAATGCTATCCTTATGCGCCAAGAGAGGTATGCCGAGGATAAAATCCATAGACAAGTCAATCCAAGGCGCTGTGGACATCGGTAAGGGCATGTAGAGGCCGTGTTGGTGCGTTGTCGACTTCGAGGCTCGACACACTATGCAACGACCGCAGTGCTTCTCAACCATGCTGCGCATTTTCGGCCCGTAGAAGTGCTCTTAAAGCACGGCTAGCGTCATGGTGATGCCGAAGTGACCTGACAGGCCTCCGCTGTGAGCTTCTCGAACAGGCAACTCGCGAATGGATCCGATTGGGATACAAAGCCATCATCCGCGGAATAGGAACCCCTCATGAATATAGAACTCAGTGTAAATTCCCTTCCCATGATTCTGGAAACAGTCATCAAACTCAGCGTCTCCAGCGTATGCATCCTTGATGCTTCCAAAACCCAACACTCGAGCACCCATGGTAGTGATGAGAGCGTGTTTCCTTGACAAAGCATCGGCTACCACGTTTTCCTTTCCTTTCTTATACTTGATGACGTATGGAAATGACTCCACGAACTCCAACCATTTTGCGTGTCTTCTCTTGAGGTTGGTTTGGCCGCGAAGATGCTTCAACGTCTCGTGATCGGTGTGAATCACGAACTCTCGCGCCAACAAGTAGTGCTGCTAAACCTCCATTGCTCGGACGAGGGCGCATAGTTCCTTGTCGTAAGTCAGGTAATTGAGCGCTGCACCACTAAGTTTCTCACTGAAGTACGCCACGGGCTTGCCTCCCTGAGTAAGAACTGCACCGATCCCAACTCCCGTGGTGTCGCATTCAACCTCAAATGTCTTGTTGAAGTCGGGTAAGGTCAACAAAGGGGCTTGCGTGAGGCGGCGCTTGAGCTCGGTGAACGCTCGGTCTTGCTCTTCTCCCCACTTAAACTCTTGATTCTTCTTGATAACAGCGGTGAGGGGCGCGGCGATCTTACCAAAATCCTTCACGAACCTCCGGTAAAAGCTTGCGAGACCATGGAATGATAGGACTTGTGTGATGGTTGTTGGCGTGGGCCACTCCTCTATCGCGCGTATCATCTCTCCATCAACCTTAAGGCCCTGCGAACTTACAACAAAACCTAGAAACACTAATTCATCAGTAGCAAAGACGCACTTTTTCAAGTTGGCGTACAGTTGCTCTTCGCGGAGAGTAAACAAGACAGCTTCTAAATGCTTAACGTGATCTGACAAACTAGAACTATAAACGAGTATGTCATCAAAGTAAACCACTACAAACTTATTAATAAAAGCTCTTAAAACATGGTTCATGAGATGCATAAATGTAGAAGAAGCGTTAGAAAGACCGAATGGCATTACCAACCGTTCGTACAAATCCTGTTTTGTTTTGAAGGCTGTCTTCCATTCATCACCCTCCTTCATGCAAACTTGATGGTAACAACTCTTCAAATCAATCTTTGAGAAGACGTTGGCGCCACTTAGTTCGTCGAGCATGTCATCAAGGCGTGGTATGGGATGTCGGTACTTGACGGTGATATTGTTGACGGCTCGACAGTCAACACACATGCGCCACGAAACCTTCCTTCTTAGGCACGAGCAAGACTGGGACCGTGCACGGGCTCAAACTCTCTCAAACGTATCCTTGCGCCATGAGATCGGACACTTGGCGCTCCAGCTCCTTCGCTTCTTTGGGGTTGACTCGATACGATGGCCGGTTCGGAAGTTAGGCTCAGGGAACAAGATCGATTTGGTGTTCAATGCCTCTGATCGGTGGTAGACCTTCAGGAAGCTCTTCGGGGAACACGTCGGCAAAACGCCTAAGGACGTCGCGTATCACCTCGGGTAATGCGTCTATCGATCCTTCGAGGCCTGAAAGCAATGTTTCTCAAAAAACCATCAGTAACACTTGGCTAGAGTCCCTAATGGACTTCGTAACATCACCATACTGAATCAAAAAGTTCTTTTATCGTATGAGTCTTTAGACAACCTACTTTGCATTTCGTGAACTTGCGTGGGGCTCAAGGGTTTCAAGCAAATACGTTTGATGTCGTGGATGAAGAAATATTGGTTTGTATGGCCGCAATGCGTGGTTTCTTATCAAACTGCCATGGTCGCCCCAATAAGAGGTGGCTAGCTTGCATAGGCACCACGTCGCATAGGACTTGGTCCTTATACGGACCGACACTAAACGAGACCATGACCTGTTCCTTGACATTGATCACGGTCTTGTCATTCAACCATTTTAAACGATAGGGACGAGGGTGGTTTATGGTCGCAAGAGACAATTTCTTGACAAGACTAGAACTTGCAACATTGGTGCAAGATCCTCCATCTATAATCAAGCCACAAACTTTACCACTTACAGTGCACCTAGTGTGGAAGATGTTATCGCGCTGGTTGGCATCATCGGCGGCTGCTACGTTGGTGCTTAGGATGCGGCGGATCATCAAGAGCTCTCCTACGTCGGGCTCGGCTATAGCTTCTTCAGCTCCACCTCTAATCGAACGTTCTCCTCGGTCGCCTCGTCATCGGACTCGAGCTCGCCTGATTCGGTAAGGATCATTGTGCGTGCGTTTGGGCACTCACGAGCGTAGTGGCCTCTCCCTTGATATTTGAAAAAACAATATCGCGGCTCTAGACGTCGGCTCTCTCGTTTTAAATCTTGTGTCAGCATTGGTCTCCTTTGGCTTCTCTTGGAGTCGGTTTGATGATGACACGTTAGGAGACAAATTCGGAGTTCCCTGAGTCCCTGTGCGAGCCACGGAGGCATCCTTCTTCTTGATCTTACTCTCAATTTTCACCAAAAGATGCAACAACTCCTCAAAGGTCTGATAGGGCTGGCGCTCGACCTTGCGCGTGATGCGTACTTTTAACCCATCCAAGAACTGCGCCATGAGCGACTCTTCGGAGTCGTCGTCTTGCAAACGGTTGCGCAAGTGTTCAAACTCCTCGAAGTACTCTTCTACGGTCCGTGTGCCTTGAGTGAGCCTCTAGAACTTCTTCTGGAGCTCGCGGTGATAGAACGGGGGCACGTAGCGCCGTCGCATCTCGACCTTTAAGACTTCCCAAACGGTGATAGGTCGCTCTCGGTTGCGGCGCTGCTCAGCTTCAAGGCGATCCTACCAGGTGAGGGCATGGTTGGTGAACTGAGCTACGACATATTGAACCTTGCGCAGCTCCGGGTAAGCGTGGCACGAGTATTGGTGCTCCATGCGGCTTTCCGATTTGAGATAAGCTTCCGGGTCGGATTTACCAGCGAACGTCGGTGCTATCATTTTATGAGCTGGTTCGTGGTGCCTTGGTGCTTCATCGTACTGATCGTCATGTCGATGACGTCGTCTAGGCCTTGGTTCAAAGTCTTCATCTGACTGGTCGTTCGCCGGTTCTCGTCGTGGTCGCCTTGCGGGTAAAGGATCTTCACGGGGAGGGTTTAACAGTTCGATACCTGTTAAACGCTCTGCGAGCTGCTCTATGCCGGTTCATAACGCGGCGAGGGTGACTCCTATCTTGGGTGGTGCTGGAGGTGGTTCTTCGGCCATCGTCTGTACGGTCTATGGTGACGTGTAGCTTGGTGACGCGGTTTGAATTTAAACCTCGCAAAACAAAAACAAAAGCTCAACGCGTGAGTATCACACGTTCACTAGGACCACACAATAGATTCTTATTTCGTCACCAAATGATTGAATACAGCTCACCAAATTCAAACCTATGACTAAACAAAAGCAATAAAGCAAAAGTACTACACGACAAAAAATGCTTTATGACCAAAAGTAAAAACACGTTTATGCAACAAGATCCTAGCTTTATCGATCTAAAAGTTTCTACACAAGAACACGGATGAACACTAAGACGAACAAGATGAACAAAACGAGCGCTAAACAACCTAAAGCAACACTTAACAACACCAAACATGCACCAAATTAAACCAAATGACTAATCGGAACATGCAAAACGAGATGATGCATACTAGGCTACCAAACAAGCTAAAGATCAAAAGTTTAAACAAAAGGAAAGAGTTTTAGAACGAAACAACCTTGCAGGAGCTTTTGACGCTCTGATACCAAGCTGATGTGACCGAAGGTCGCGGATGCAGATCGGTCGGAGGAAGCATCTTCGGACAGAACGAGATACGTGTAACTTTCCTCGGACAAGGCTTGAGGAATCGAAACTAGAGATGAATCAAACGAGAGAAACGGAGTTTGACATGATTCCAACGAGCTGTTCTAGAGAACAGTCGTGTAGCCACGTTTAGGTCGGACGGATGCGATATGGTCAAACGGATGCGGATCGGCTTAAGAGTGTTTGCGGTAGGGAGCGATGAAGGATGCGAGATGAAATGAATTGATGAAAGAGGAGGTCGATTGATTGACGACACAAGAGGTTTGGCTCTCCTCTTGATACGGTCGCTTACTAGCAACGAACCCGGTTCAAAGTTTACTAGGGTTCTTTCCTTAGACAATCTCGGATTGAACTAATGAAAGGAAGGAGACAAGATCAAAGAATCTCTCTTTGAGAAAAGTTTTATTTTCATTCAAGTCTAAGGACTACAAAGAGCTAAGAGAGGGTTTAAATACTTAGGTCAAGAAAGGGCTTAGGGACACGCGGATTCATATTGATCCGCACATTTATCCTTAGACGTGTTCTCCTTGTAAATGGAACACGTCATCTCTTAAGGCTTTCAACTTAACTTTCTCAACATTCACAAGGAATATTCCAAGTTCAAAATAAAGATGCAAAACAAGGGAAATAAAAGAACCGCCTTTGGCTTGGACGCGGGATGCGACTTAGCCTTAGACGTTGTGCACTAGGCTCTTTGCCTCGTTAAAACCTCCTCTGGTAAACCCATTAGGAAAAATCCGGAGTGAGGAAAAAGAGTACAATTCCTCAACTTAGTGACTTGTGTTGCCTTCACTCTTGGGTAAGAGTGAAGGCCATGCGAACTGGTCTTTCGATGTCTCCTTGGACGAATGATCGAACGAAGAGGTTGATCCGCTGCTTGGCCGCCTTTGCTGAGCTCCTTGATCGAGTCGTGGCTCCCGGGAGGATGATCACTGGTGCTTTGGCCGCGTTCAAAGTAGGCGTCTTGGCCGCGTTTGGTGTATCTTGGTTAGGCGTCTCGGTCGCGTCCAGCGTGTCTTGGTCGTCTTGGTCGAGCTCCCGTCCTGCGATCACATCAAAATGTATCATCAATATATATGTACGTAACTCATTTATAACACATACTAAAGAGACGTCAAAAGTGCTCATATTCACCCTCAGAATATTTGGCTATCCTTGATGAAATACCTTTGCCATTTTTAATTTTATCCTGCTTTTTTCAAAGCCGTTCTTGATACAAAATGAAGAGGGAAGTGCGGTTGTTGAGTCAGGATAGCACATAATTAGTTATCGTTATTAAGAAGTTGGCTTATTTCAATTGGCATAGCTCGAGAGGATGATTTATTAGAGGCTACATAATGTGTAGGAAATTCAGTTACTAATAATAGATTCATAATCTTCAGAACTGAAGCCACACTATTGATTGCAACTAATGTTCATGCCTTGTCTCAAACTAATTCATCATCTTTATCTCCTATAAGACTTTTGACTTCTTTTCTATACTATAATGTATAAATTTTAATCACTAAATAAAGTCAAAGATTTTAAGATTTTCTAGGAATAGATAAATATGTCTTTATAAATACAAATAAATCTCTTTAATAATAAATATATTTTTATAATGATAAATACATAAACTATTGTTTCAATATTTAATTCAAAGCATTAGCTCTGTATTTGTATCAGATTATTGAGAAAAACAATAATAATAAGAAAAAATTTGAAGACATACCTTAAACTTAATAGGAAATTTGAAATCTATACTAAAATTTTTAAGTCTTTGAAATGTACCTTATGTATTGAACTAAATGACTATTTTGTCCTCAATTACAAATTAATTAAAGCTAAATACAATATCCTTCAATTGAAAAAATTATTTTTAAAAACATTGTGTAAACTAGATATTCGGAATTTTGCTAAAATTGTTTTAAAAAGGATAAATTAATTTATTATATATAATATTAATCAATAACTAAAATATTAAATTAAGATAAAATAAATAAAATATACCCTTAATTAATAATTAATTAAACGTTAAAAAAACAAAATAATTAAATTAATTTATGTTAAAAATTATTTTAAAAAATCACTGTTTATAAATTAGATATTGAAAAAATTTAGATAATGATGAAGTAGTTTATTATGGAAAATATCAATCAACAAAGAAAATTAAAATTCAGATAAATAATAAAAGGTGGTTTTATAAAACATAAACAATACAAAAAGACAAAATCACAGTTTACACAAAATCACTATTATGTAAGAATTAAAATAAAATTAATTACAATTATTCTTTTTTTTCATTTATGTTTAGTAAATGTTTTAGACAATATTAGTTTTAAATAAATATAGGGTAAGTTACTAGAATATTGCATAAAAGCTTCCTTATTACAAAAGTAACATACAATTGTTTGTAATTACTAGACTAACACATTGTACCTATTCTACCCCTGAAACTAGTGTTGGAAAAAAACGTAAATTACGGTTAATGCCATTAGGAAAAAAAAACATTGGAAGTTGGGACTAAGTCTACCGATCCTTTGATGGTAGATTTATACACGTGGACTGATTAAAGGTGTACGTCAGATATTTTTGGTACACTTAGTTGTAGTCTTGGTACACTTATCGGTCACTGTAGATGGTACACTTAGTTGTAGTGTTGGTACACTTATCGGTGGACGTATATGTGTATCAAAAACTAAGTGTACCAAAAATATCTGACGTACACCTTCAACAGTCAATATGACCCAAAAGATATTTATGGTAGACTAATGGTCTGTTGCGACAGATTTATGCGACAGCCTTCTCTCGTTACAGATATTTTTGGTATACTTTGTTTGTTTTTTGAAATAGTTTTCGTAGTGTTGTGGTAGGCTTCTTGTCCGTGGTAGATTTAGTAAGCAAGATTGACAGCTGTAAAGTCTTACCAGAATAACACGAATTTGTTTGAGCTGGCAAAGACAGTCTAGCGTTGCGATAGACTTATTGGGGAAAGATCTAAACACGTTTGCTGTTCTTCCGATTAATGGTGTTCATGTAATAAAGTTTGTAGCAGATTCATCAATCATGTTCTGTTTGTCGGCCGGAGCAAACGTCTTTTTCCTACTCAGTTTCGGAAATCTTTCCTCTGGGTTCATCCATGGAAGAGCTAGATATCGTTTCGGAAATCTATATAACTCACTTTTTATAGGTTTTTAATTTAGAAATCAGATGTTGAGATGAAAATCTATAATAGTTGAGTAAAAACCCCACAAGTGAAACCAAAAAAATAGACATAAGTCGTGAAAAAATCAAGTGAGGCAGGGAAAATTAGGGTTTTCAGTCGTATGTTAGAGGTAGAAGACGAGGATATTCTGGTAATTTCGGGTTCATTAAACCTAAAATCGAACGTGTACGTACATATAAACGTGTACGTACATATGAACGCATACGTACATAACGTTCTTGAGATTAGTGTACGTACATAACGTTCTTTTGCTTAGTGTCCATAAATCCGTTTTAATAAACGATATTATTGTAATTTTGTAGTTATCTTCAACATATCTTCTTCTGCAACCCTAGCTAATATTGTCGTTGTTGTTCACCGGAAATGGAACAAGTAAGAGATGTTACTAGAAAAAGTAAGATATGTTACTAGAACAACCTATGTAATTCGTAATTGTTTATTTATTTATCATATTTTCGAGAGGTAATGAACAATAACCACACAAAATTACATTTTAACTATAGAGGGTAATATTTAGATAACATAAATATACAATACTCAGTTCAACTAGGTACAACTAAATATATATTTAGATTTGCATTTATATTTAAAATATGAAAATGATAATTAAGGTTTATACGAATTTCTTTACATATTGAACTATTAAAGAACTATGTTTAATCAACAATACAAGAATTAATCACTTTCTAATACATACTATCGTTTTCACATAAAACACTCTTTATAGTATAAGGAAAATTTAGTAAGTGATCACCTCAGGGCCGGCTCAAGAAAATTGAGGTCCCTGAGCTAGAAAATAGAAAAGGGCCCTTTTCCTTATGTTTTTCTGAAGTAAAAAATTTTGGACCCTTTTTTGTGAAGAAAAAAAACAAAAATTTGAATGGACCCTGTGCTCTAGCACCTCTGGCACATGCCTAGAGCTGGGACTGGATCACCTGAAATGAAGCAAAAGAGGTGAAAACCAAGTTTTTATGAACATTGTGTTATGGATTTACTTGTATATCTAATTAATAGTGAAAATTTTTGTGGTCAAACTCAATGAAAAACATCCTTGCCTGTTCTAAAAAATTTGTACATGTTCAACCTCTCGTTGCTTACGGCAGACATGTGGTCAGTTTTGATACACATTTTCGCATACCATGAGAAGGTTATAGCTCACTTTATATTATCAGGAAATTTTTACGTTTTCTGTCTGTAGAAACCAGCTGATGAGGTCCATGGTCATGTATGTATGTTAATGTCAGGTGGACTGGCAATACTTCTTGGCATTTGCTACTACAACTATAGGACATCATATACTCAATGTACAGTCTTTTCTAATCTTTCTTCAAGCTAGTACAATATATGTTGTACACACATGGCTTCATCATCAAGTACAATAAAAAAAATCATCAGTGGACTTATTCTTCACCATTTTTCCTATTTTCAATCTTTCTCAGTAATGCAAATCAAGAACATCGGTATCAAGAAAAAACATTTTCCGGTCAATTCATGTATAAACGATACTCCACCGTGAATGCTCTGTTTTGATGGAGGATGCATGTATAAACGACGTTGGATTGGTCAATTCAAAACATGGGGTCCAACTCAAAACCAATTGGCAATGAGTGGAGAAGGCCTAACCCTTTATATATTACTCTAGTCCCTTTACATCTATCATATGTGGGATCTTTTCTCCGCATGGTCTTCTAAGAAAAACCTCTTTCTCTCCAGTTTCTCCTCCTCTCTCTACAAGAAATAACACTTGTGCGGTCGATCGATGATAGATCTTCTAGATCGTTTAGGATTTAGAAATAATTTTGATGACTTTGTGTTTTTAAAAATTAGCAAGATTTTTAAAAATCATAGAAAATTAGAAAGTAAAAATGAAGGATTCTATAAGAGATTGTTTAGGAAGTTATTTTAAATCTTGCTGATTTGTGTTTCCTAATCTTGTAAAATATTTCATAAAATCTTTCAAAATCTTTCTATTTGATGAAAGAGTTTTCATGACTTTTGTTATGAAGGAAATGATATAAAATCATAAACCAATAACACAAAATTTGAATTCATTAACAATCCAAGATTCTTTTGTTTTAATTGAATAACATAAAACTTTTAATGACTTTATAAAACTCTTAATCCAATAACACTAGATTTATCAAGACTTTAGATAACTTTTTACAAATCCACAACCAATAACACCAAATTTTTAAAGAGTTTTAAAAAGTCTTGATTGAATAACAACATATTTTACATAACTTTTAAAGTCATTAAAATTCTTTCTAAATCATGAACCAATAACCCCTTTAATAATATTCACATAATGGTTGTAAGTCAAGTATAAAACCAAAAGAAAACTTAGAGGGGGTATTAAACTTAGATTTTAAAGGATTTGATAGGATTTTAAAATTTTAAAATTTTAAAAGATTTGAGTGAGATTTTAGGAGATTTGATTATTTTTTAGAGTTTTTATATTTTTAAAAAGAAAATGAAGTGTGATTGTGGGAGATTTTTATCATTAGACTTTGGATGATTTTATTAGAATATTTTGTCAACAAACCTTTTAACTTCTTTTAATTTGTCGTTGACTTTTAGTTGGTTGCCTAATTATTGTTCTCCATCGTGACTTTTAGTTTTTACTTGGTCGTTCTAATGCCATGCCTCTTTCAACTACACTAATGTTTAAAGGGAAAAATGTCATTAAAATCCCCAAGTCTACATTTTCGTTGATTTAAAGCCCGAACTCTGCTTTTGGAGGAAAAAAACACCAATTATTTGTTGACTTCCAAATAAATCGCAAACTCTCGTTGACTTAGCCATTTGAGGCACAACGTTAAGTGGTCAAACGGAGAAATTAAACGCGGTTAATTATCCCGTTAAGGAGATCCGTTAATATCAAAACGATGCTGTTTATAACACCCTAAAACTCCCAAATTGAGAAATCGATTCTTAATATCCCCAATTCACAAACCCTAATCGATCTAACCCTAATCAAACATGATATCTTCAATGACGAGAAGATTCCAGGTCTCTTTTTGTTATACACCGGAAGAACGGTTTACCAGGATTCTCTTCAGTTCTCGATGTAAAGATTGCTACACTGGCTCCACAAACACACTTCAATGGCACTCCACGGTCGAACGAAGCTACCACCGATGTCTTTGAGCTAGAACTCAACTCGCCAAATCGAAGAAGAAAAGAGAAATTAAAGAAGAAAATATATATTAAAATCGATTAGGGTTTGTGAATTGGGGATATTAATAATCGATTTCTCAATTTGGGGGTTTTAGGGTGTTATAAACAACGTCGTTTTGATATTAACGGATCTCGTTAACGGATAATTAACCCCGTTTAATTTCTCCGTTTGACCACTTAACGTTGTGCCTCAAATGGCTAAGTCAACGAGAGTTTGCGATTTATTTGGAAGTCAACAAATAATTGGTGTTTTTTTCCTCCAAAAGCAGAGTTCGGGCTTTAAATCAACGAAAATGTAGACTTGGGGATTTTAATGACATTTTTCCCAATGTTTAAATGTAGGAGTTCTGTTTTCATCTTTTATTAGTTAAAATGTTTATCAAAACTGTCTTGTGTTATTCTTGGCAATGAAGTTCGTAGAACTGTCCTGTGCCCACTCGTATGTCTAACTGTGACTACAGGCAACTCTGCAGTCAATCATTGTTTGGACTTTCTGGTCAATCTTGAGGTAACAAACTCCTCATTCTCTTTGCTATCTGTTGAGTTTTCTGCAGTTTGTTGTTTGTTTTTGATTTCTGAGATGAAACAAAGAGTAAGAGACCTTTTTTCTTAAACTTCTCTCATTAGAAAAACATACATCATACATCTTTTTCATACAAGCTTATAACCAAAAGCAAGCTAACAACTAACTGACACACGACATGCTCTATTTCTTACACACTAAAAAGGCACTTTTACTAGACAAGCTTAACTTTAGATAGTCAAGTTACACACCTAAAGCAAAAGGTTTAGTCATGACTTAGAGGTTTAATTAAGATCTTCAAGAAGGCTGAAGGCATGGGAGCTCTTAAAGCAGCTCGTAATATCACCACACAATCGCCAATAGTTCCACCTAATTAAAACACCTACACAAACTTATGATTACGTTTATTATTGACATGGATCATAGAAACTTATATAATAATGATTTAGAGGTTTGAAGGGACTCTTGCCTATGTCATGAGCATCAAGCATCAAGATGTTTCCTTTCTCTTTCTAATAGCTCCGAAAGAAGCATTAGGCTCGTGGTCATCAACTTTTCAGAGGTTTGCTGGGAGAATTGAACATGGATCCTTTACTGAAAGTGAGTATCATCTTTACATCAACCGGTGAGTTTCGTCGGTTGTCCTAAGACGACCTTAAGGGCACTAGCCAAATCTTCTTTCTTTGCTTGTTTTTTTCAAGCGTGAGTGATTGGGAGAGAGAGAGAGAGAGAGCGACGAAGAAGATGAACAAGCAAGAGAAAAAAGAAAAGCCATTACCAGCTCCCAATATTCTCTCTGCAGTCATCCTTCTCTCCCAATTTTGATTTACCAGAAAATTATGTTGATTGAGGTATACCGTATGTCTATGCATTTATATTCTATCCTATAGATATTTTTCATCTCAAAATCCTACAAATTTCTACCTCATACCCTAGGATTTGAGTAGTCATATTTTTCAACTAAAAAAACAAAAAAAAGTCTCCTAAAATCTAGGCCTGGGAGTTCGGATATCGGATTGGATTCGGTTCGGATTTTTCGGATTTTGGATTATTTGAATATTGACTCTAACATCCATTCGGGTATTTATAAAATTCGGATCGGTTTCGGTTCGGATAATTTGGATTTCGGATTGGTTCGGATATGATTATTGATAACCAAAATTAAACTAAAAGTTATTGGACAATATTTTATTCGAATATTTTTTAATCTTTTTTTTTTTGTCAACCAAACATTAAATTAGAAGATGACTCCAAGATTGGTAGCCCAAACCGGAGGAAAAGAGTTTACAAAAGAAGAAGCAAAAAGTAAAGATCTCGAAGAACGGACAAGGCAATCTGCCCGTACATTGGTTGTGCGCGGAATCCTCGAAAGCTTGAAGGACGGGAAGGCTGAACATAGCACGCTGAACTCATCCAATAAATTGGAAAAGGCGGGCCATTCCTCAGGGGATTGCACCATTGCCACTAAATCTGCACAATCAGTCTCGAAAGTTTGACAGTCTATCCTTGCCGCCAATATGGATTCCATCGCCCAAATCAACGCATGAAGCTTCGAATGTAAGGGTGAAGGACCGCGTCGCTGGCTTTGTGCTCCGAGTAACAATGTTGTATCCTCATTATTACAAAACCACCAACCTAATCCTTCCAAGGAATCCGAAGCTTTCCAAGAACCATCAATCTGACACCGGGGGACAGAATCCCGAACCTCCAGAGATGAGGGGACCAGAGAAACCGAATTAAAGGATTTTACCCCTTTCCATAACAGATTATCAGACGTCGCCTGGTTAATAACCTCAACTGGGTCCGCCTCAATTCCCTGAAAAACTTTCTTATTCCTATCTTTCCAGATTGACCAAACAAGCCATGGTAGGGTAAAATGTAAGCCCGAGGCGACCGACTGAGGGGGCACCCTCCAATAAAGAAAATCTAAATTTGCGAAAATAGAATTATATGGGAAGCCATCCTGACCTAAATCAACTCAAAACAGATCCCAAATCCGACGCGAACAGGGACACTCAAAAAGAGCATGATTAATAGTCTCCACCACCAGACCGCATCTTTGACAAAGAGGGTCACACCGTACTCCCCGATAAGCCAGCCGTTCCATCACAGGAAGGGATCCGGAAGCAATTTGCCAGAAGAAATGCTGTATTTTTGAGGGAACCTCAAGTTTCCAAGCCTGTACCCTAAGAGCCGTATACGTCGGTCCACATCCGACCTCTCGAATTAACTCACGTGCTAAATGATAGCCGGATTTGACCGTAAACCTCCCTGATCTAGAATAATGCCAAATTAATTGATCCGCTTTAAAGGTTTTACTGATCTTTATGTCTTATGCTAAAGGTTTGGCTTTAAAGCAATGGTTTATGTCTTGTGCTACTAGCTTGGACCGTGCACGTGGTATTGGTGCTGATTTGTGGTCACAAACAGTTACCCAGTAGACTGTAGAAGCCAAATTATATAAAGATACGTAAGATAACTTTTAAAGTTTCATTTTTTGTATGTTTTACCAAAATGCATTATTTGGTATCTTCATCATCATAAACAAACCCACTACATTACATATCAAAGTCAAGAAATTCAGTATTTAGTATAGGGGCACAAAGGATTGTGTTACATTTTACTTTTCCAAAACTCCATTTTATTATTGCATTTTGATAATTTTCTTGGCAATTAACTCCAACAAGATCAAAACAAGACTTTTAAGTACTCAAGAAGAACAACAAAATTAAAAAAAAAAAAAAACGTTTTAGATTTGTTGTTGAATTGCAGAAACAACTTCACCGATACACGTAAACTTTCTCCTTTCCTTGAGAAGCATCTTCCCAAACTCGAGCCCACTTCTCTCGCAAACCGCTCTTGGCTTATCTTCTTCAATCGATTCAAAGTCCTCAACATGTGCCACACCCACGATTCTCCTGTCAACATATCAAACCAACACTATCAACAACATTTCCAAGTTATATGATCGACAATGAAATCTCATGGTCTAAGATTCTCTCACCTAATCATCTTTGCAGCTCCGAATCCGAGTGAGTCATGCAACAAATTCCTCATGTAGTTTTCTTGAACAAGCTGCAGAACCTCGGCATCATTATAGATATCTGCAAGGTATGCTTCACCAGGTCCATCTTTGTTTTGATCCCATAACGAGATGAACCTTTTGTGAAACAGATCCCAAGTTTGCTCAATGGTTCTTAGGATCCAATTCTTGTATTCCTGTATTGTAGAGTTAGGTTGGTTTAAACCGAGGTGCTTGCAACCATGTAGACAAATGAGAAGATAGAAAAAAACTGGAAATCAGAATTCTGAATATAATGCTTACTTTTCGATCATTTCCTTGAGCGGCATGTCCATCTTGTGCAAAGAAAGCTAGTATCAAGTTACCAAGATAAGCTCCAATGTCGAAACCCATCGGTCCATAAAATGAAAACTCTGGATCTATAACTTGTGTCGAATCTTGAGTAACCATGACAGAACCAGTGTGAAGATCACCATGTATTAAAGCTTGAGCTCTTTCACAGAACCTAACAAAAGAATACACAAGGGGTGGTTTAGAGATAGCAGCAAGTTGTAATGAAAAAATCCCAGGGAAATGGGCAAAAAACATACATGGATTTTAGCTCTGCGACTTCGAGCTTCAGGGCACTGTCTTGACGCACAGCCTTGGCATCATCATCGAGATAAGGTGAAGTCCAACGATTAAAAGTGGAAACTCTATATGGGTCCGAAAACACAACTTGTTCCGTTAATCGGCATAACTCCACATTACCACAAAATTCAGTGACTACACAACACACAAAAGACACACTCACTTTCAAGCAAGACCAAAACGTTGAATAATAATAATTCCACATCAAAACATGTAAAGAGTTAATTAAGAACCTGCTCTTCGGTGCTCTGTGGTATCATGATATAGGAGCGAAGTGAAGAAGAGAGTTTTGGCCATGTAATCAGACATGTGGTCAGCAAGGAACGGATACTCAATTCCAGCAATGAGTCCTTTGCGGAGAATGATATGAGGAGGCTCGAGGTATCTCATTCCGATCAAAGCCATTGTTCTGTCAAAATGGTAGACTTCAGGAACATGATCTGGTGATAAAGTTCCATGCTTTCTCAAAGTTGTTGCTTCAAAGTAAGCTCTTTCTTTCGTCATTGGCCAAGACTCACCGATACAGCGAATATATGGAAGTGCCTGTCACATATATATAAAAATAGGGGACAAAAGACACAATTAATCAACAATCTGACTTGTTGAAAAATCAAAACTTGGAAGTCAAAGCTTGTTCATTGTATCCTCTAGATGAAAGTAAAGCAAAACCCTTAAAATATGGGAGACAAATTGAATCACAATCTCTTCACAAAGATAAACCCTAAATTCCTAATCCATAGATATTTTTTCCAGGGTTTGTTTGGGGTGAAGCAAAGAGATACGAATCTATAATTAATGGTTAGATTGAAGAACTAAGAAGAAGCAAAACAAAACCTGTTTGATGACAAGAGAGCCAGAGGATCCGACAACGATGAAAACGAAATTGAGATTGCCATCTCCAACTTCTTTGATAACCAAATCATCATCGGCAGCTCCACCAATCTTGGAGGAGAGAGCAGGAGTTGCTTTTATGTACTCTACGAGAGACTTCTCGTTCAATGGCGTAAACTCTTCAAAAGGCATCTTTGCGCTTCTCTGCTTCAGTGAGAGAGAGAGAGAGAGAGAGAGAGAGAGAGAGAGATATGAAATCACGTTTTAAAGGTTCGATTTTTGCAAAAGATTCTCAATTTGGTTTTTGTTTCACATCTTTGATTTTTCTGAAAGTGACCAATAATTGAAACGGCATTACTCACGCTTATCTGTTGTGAAAAGTTAAAATTTTAGACCAAACAAAAGTTCAAAACTTATTGAGATGTCTTGGAGGCTAGTCATACCTGGTCATACGATTCCATGTAACCAAAAGGTTATCGAGGAACCGTATGCCCCTATGCAATGCCGTGATTATGCTTTTGAGATTTAGGACAAAATAAAATATGATCTAACTTGTCTAATTAAATAATTTTTTTTCAAAAAGCTATAATATAAAGAAATACAAAATTCACTTGTTTTGATTCTAGCTCACTGCTACGATTTGGGTGTCTGATTTTCTCGTGTTTGAAGGGATTTGTTTTCGTTTTTCCGCTTTGATGTCTAGATCTGAGTTCGTAAGGCGGAGTGGAAAGGAACCGATGGTGGATCGGGATGCGGAGGAAGAGGAAAAAGGGGTGATTCGGATCCCGAGATTTGATTTCTCAAACCTGGTTGATAAGTTTAAAACCTCTCTGGTTGGTAGAATGTTTCATCTGGAAGGAAGAAGTACTGAAGCTCTGCCCGCTTTCATGCCTAAGGAGAGGATCTGGGATGTGGAAGGACGAGTTCAAGGTACAGATCTGGGGAATGGGAAGTTCCAATTTGATTTTAATCATGAAGAGGATCTACTCAAGGTTTTACAGCGGAGGCCTTGTCATTTTAATCGATGGAGTTTCTCCCTTGAGAGATGGAAGCAAATATTCAGGAGGATTTCCCAAACACAATGCTTTTCTGGGTTCATGTCAAGGGGGTTCCGACAATCTATAAAAAGGACCAAACCTACAGGGGAATTGGTCAAGCATTAGGAATGGTGGTCGCTGTGGATGTTGAGGGTGCTCGTGTTCAAGTTTCTGTCAACGGGGATAATCCATTACAGTTCGAGAGTAAAGTGGTATTTGATAATGGGGGGAGTATGAAGGTCACTTTACGATATAATGGTCTTCATCGGTATTGCTTTACCTGTAAACATATTTCTCATGAAGAAAGGTCATGTCCCAAACTCACTAAGGTTGAAAAGATGAGGAATAAAGCTTTACGTGCATCTTCATCTGTGTCGGATCCTCAGAGAGGAAGGGACTATGTTTCATACGGAATGACGGATGATCAAGATGAATCATCGGCACACGTGAGGAGAAACATCGAGAGAGATTTCGAGCCAAGAAGGAGGAGGGATGAGACAGACTTTCGTCAGGACTTAAGAGAGAAAAGAGCTTCGAGGAGCAAAGGAGTTTGGGAGAGACTAGACCGGTACAAGTCTCAAGAGATTCCTCGTTATTGAGAGAGATATCAGCCGTATGCTAGGGATGTTTATTCAAGAAGAAATAGATCCACGGATAAACTGATTGGAGTTGAGGATTATCAAAGGAGGTCTCGGGGTTCTTATACGGAAAATCGATACTCTGAGAAAAGGATTGGAGGTGATTTAAACATAGACTCAATGGGAACTTCTGACTCCCAAAGAACACTATCTGATGTTTTCAGGTCTGAGAATCATACTCAACGGACACGGATGGGTCCTCATGGTGGAACGGATACGGTATGAAGTCCGCAGGCGAGAATCAAATGGGAAGTTGTGTCTCAAAGAAAAAGAGTCCGGGGAGATTACACCTTTCTGGAGAGCGAAGTCTCAAAGTAAGACGGTTGGTCCCCATTTGCCGGGGGAGATCTCTCCTTCTCTGGGAAGAGCTGATAATACTGTAATGGAAAAAGCAGCTTTGAGGGGAAATGATCTGACTATTGACGTGGGGAATGGTTTGCAAAATCTACACATAAACTCTATTGAGGTGAACTTGGCTGAGAAAAACTCAGCTCCTCAGGGGGGAAATCCTTTAATTCCGCTACTTCAGAGTGAAGCTACAAAGGATCAGGACGCAGAGATGGAGGAGGAACTGCATATGGATGAGGATATGATTGATAATGATTATCTCCTTGACGAGGAAGTCCCTTCAGTGGATGAATATCTTAAGGAAGCAGGCCTTTTGTATGATAACTCAGGTCAGGAGGAGAATCTGGCCTTGGGGGATGAACAAATTGAAGCGATCTCTCAGCTGTCGTCGGTAAAAAAGTTAAAACCCTCTTCTTCCTCAATGAAGGTTAATACAAGAGTAGAAGCGAAGGAGAAATCAATAAAAGTTAAGGAGAAAGCAGAGGCGATGGCTCAATCAGGGACCGCAGGTACTGATCGAGGGAAAGAGGCGTCAAAAGAAGAAGTTGTGGAACGAAAGATAACTCCAAGGAGCCCTGACATGTGTTGCATCCAAAAAGCTTAATGCTTTATGTGTCAGGCAATCTCCAAAGAAGAAGCAAGGCAATACACGCACAAGAACTCAATCTATCCCTCGTTCTGAGGTGTTCCCCTCCGCGATAAGCAAGAAACCTACTGTAAAATCTGGTTCGGTGGTGTCCCAGAAACCACCCAGTACTCAGATATGAATACAATCGCGTGGAACTGTCAAGGGGCGGGAGCTTACTTGACTTAAGAGCATCTTAAAGAGCTCAGTAAATATTTTTTTCCTGCTTTTCTTTTTCTTTCAGAAACAAAAAACAATTTCTCTTTTATGCAAGACATTCAAGTTTCTTTAGGTTTTGATAATTTATATACCGTGGATCAATCTGGGAGAAGCGGAGGTTTGGCTTTGTTCTATATGAATTCTCCCAATGTGACTATTTTGTATTCGGATAATCGCTTGATAGATATTAAAACAACTGTGGAAGGACACAAAGTCTTCATGACTTTTGTGTATGGTGATCCGGTGGTTGCAAACCGAGAAGATGTATGGGAGAGGTTAACAAGAATTGGTCTTACAAGGAACGGCCCCTGGTTCATGATCGGAGATTTTAACGAAATTATTGGTAACTAGGAAAAAAGAGGAGGTAAAAGGAGGGCTGAGGCAACTTTCCTACCCTTTCGAAACATGTTGGCTAATTGCGGTATGATCGACTTCCCTTACAAAGGGAACTTCCTGTCATGGGTTGGTAAAAGAAGGAACCGCAAGAGGGTTCGCTGTCCTTTAGATCGTGCGGTTAGTAACGAGGATTGGCATCAAAACTTTTCTCACACCTCTGTGGAGTATCTTAAGCTATGGGGATCAGATCATCGGCCGGTACTGGCTAGAATTTCTTCAAACAATCGTCGTAGACAGAAGAGTTTTAAATTTGATAAAAGGTGTTTTGGGAAACAGGGTTTCAAAAATATAGTCAAGGCGGGATGGGGAGAATTGACTATCGAGGGACCAGGGGATGTACACTCGAAGATTGTGGCTTGTAGAAAGGCAATATCCTTGTCGAAAAGAGAGAATCCAGGAAATGCACAGCAAAATATAAAATCGATTAAGGAGAAACTGGATCAAGCACAGAATAATGACTCTATGATCCTAGAGGAAGAACTAGAGTTGAAATGGCAACTTTGTGCAGCATTTCGGGAGGAAGAGCTTTATTGGAAACAGAAGAGTAGGGTCACTTGGTTAAAGGAAGGAGATAGGAACACTAAGTTTTTTCACGCTACTACGAAACAAAGAAGAGCCCGGAATCGAATTTGCAGTATAATGAACAAAGATGGAGCTTTGGTAGAGATGGAGGATGGTATCGAGTACGTGGCGACTCAATATTTCCAGGATTTGTTTTTTGCATCAAGTATCTCGGGGGTGGAAGAGGTTCTAAGGCCTGTCAAGACTAAAGTCACACTTGAAGTGAATGATTCCTTGACCCGTCCTCCATCGAATGGAGAGATCAAAAAGCTGTTTTTAGCATAAAACCGGAAAAAGCGCCTGGTCCAGATGGGATGACAAGTCTATTTTTTCAGCGGTTCTGGAAGCACATCAGTAAGGACATCATTAAAATGGTTAAGGACTTCTTTGAATACGGTTCTTTTGATCCAAGACTCAATGAAACTAACATTTGCATGATCCCAAAGAATGAAAGGCCAAGAGCAATGGGAGAATTCAGACCTATTAGTCTACGCAACGAAGTTACAAGATCATTTTAAAAGTCCTTTCCAACCGGCTGCGGAAAGCTCTCCCGAAGTTGATCTCGGAGACACAATCAGCCTTTGTGGCTAGAAGGTTGATTACTGACAACATACTACTTGCTCAGGAGAATTTCCATGCTTTGCTCACAAACTCGAAATGCAGATCAAAGTTCCTCGCCATCAAGACTGACATGAGCAAGGCGTACGACAAAGTGGAGTGGCTTTTTCTAGAGTCACTAATGAGGAAGTTAGGTTTTGATTCTAAATGGATTTCGATGATGATGTGCTGTATATCAACAGTCTCGTACAAAGTTCTTATAAATGGAGAGGCAAAAGGAAATATAATTCCCACTAGGGGATTACGCCAAGGCGACCCGCTCTCTCCTTTTCTATTTATTATATGTACTGAGGCTTTGATAGCACAACTTCACAGCGCCGAGGAGGAGGGTCGTATCACAGGGTTAAAGATAGCTCAAGGGAGTCCACCGGTCTCGCATCTACTTTTTGCTGACGACAGCCTTTTTCTGCAAAGCAGACATCCAACAGTGTGCTGAGCTTCTCAGGATCATAAACAATTATGGTGCAGCGTCGGGACAACAATTAAATAAAGAAAAATCAGCGATTCTGTTTGGTAACAAGGTAAACCATAGTCTTAAAGCAGACCTAAAACGGGCGATCGGTATACCGAAGGAAGGAGGAATGGGGACGTATTTGGGGCTCCCTGAGACAATATGTGGTTCAAAACAACAAGTCTTTGCCTTTGTCTAGGAAAGATTAAATTCTAGGATAAACTCTTGGTCAGCAAAATTCCTCTCAAAGGGTGGTAAGGAAGTCTTAATTAAGTCTGTCGCTCAAGCATTACCAACTTATGTTATGTCGTGCTTTCTCCTTCCCAAGCAAATAATCAACAAACTTAGAGGAGCAATTGCTAGATTCTAGTGGAGTGCCAAGAATAACAATAGAGGATTGCATTGGGTGGCATGGGACAAGATCAGTATTCCGCTAGAGCAAGGTGGACTTGGGTTTAGAGACTTAGTGGAGTTTAATCTGGCGTTACTTGCCAAGCAAGTCTGGAGACTATTGCGATATCCAGATTCATTGTTAAGTCGAGTTCTAAAGGGGCGGTACTACTGTGACAACCCGTTCCGCGGACCCCACTAGCCCACCGCTAGCTGTCCCAACGGACCGTCCGTGGACCCTGCTAGCCCACCGCTAGCCATCCCAACGGACTCCAAGCTGGCCCTGCAGGGCATCGATCCTAACCCATCACTGTGGATATCCCAATCCACCAGTAGGTTATTGGTGCGCCAGGCATTCCTCGAACCCTGGTCCTCAACCTTTAACAACCTTCCCACAGGACAAGCTGTCACCAATTGATCTGCAGGTGAGACAAATTAAACCAACTTACCCATCAAATTATACTTGAAATTGGCCTAAAAGGTTTATGGTTAGTGGCCTTGAGCATTTCCCCACCTTTTTTTAATAGGTGAGATTCCTTATCCAGAGTCAATCCTATATAGGAAACCTATCTTCATTGGTTACACTCGAGAGACATTGGCTTGGTCCCTAATTTTAATTGGCTCATTATACAAATAATGTTTTGAGGGTGTATTCATTTGTAGGTTAAAACTTGATTCTATAATCACCAGTGAGATAAGAAAAATAATTTGATCTGAGTTTCCTGGTCGGTATCGAAACTACTCAACTACACTAATAATTGGTAAGGAGCGATGGTTTAACACTTTTAGGATAATAATGATATATATATATATATATACTCCTTCCGTTTTTATTTACTTGTCATTCTAGAGAATTTCACGTGAATTAAGAAACTGTATAAATTAACAAGTTTATCCTTACAAATAATTTATTATATTATTTATTCTGTTAGTTTAATAGGGTTTTATTTGGAATTTTATTGTAAATGTTACATTGGAAAATGAGAATGACAAGTAATTTAAAACAAAAAAAAATCTCTCTAGAATGACAAGTAATAAAAACCAGATGGAGTATACTTTAATTTGTCTTTCTATAAATCGTTATAAACGCCACCTCTACATAACCATATATTTTTAAATATTTTTATCTGAAAAAAATTCAATTGGCATCCCATCATTAAACATGAGGTGCATAAAAGTTTCACAAATGTGCTGCAACTAAGCTAATTGATATGATTAGCCGAGTTAAAGAAATGGGTCAACAACCATATTGGATCCTTAATGATCAATACAAAGCTCTCGCAGATTATTGCGGAACAGACAAAGCTAAGGAGAGAAGTAAAAAAACTTCTAAGAGTCGGAAATAAAATTTGCAGTGACAATATTTGCAACATTTTTTGTTGTGAGCATCGTCATAAAATATATCATGGTTTTTAAGTGTTTTAGCCATGATATAAGGAGTCTTTAGAGTTTTTTTGTGTGTGATTTAGGTTTTTTTGTGAGTCTTTACAGTTTTTATAGGATTTTAGCATGAATGGAGCAAAGTGGAGCAATTTGGAATATTTTGGAGCATTTAACCGAAGGAAGTCAACTTGGAGACAATCAAGAGTGATGGTGTCGATCGACACCACACTTGGTGTCGGTCGACACCCCTGTTAGCCGACACAAGGCCCAAGTTTTGAAGATTTACAAATTGACCACGAAGTTTTCTATATTTGCATCATTAGTCTCTGGACGTGTTTTCGGAATATAAATAGGTTTTCTAGGTCATTGTTTAGACCTAAGCTTTATTTTCAGCAACTTTTTAAGAGAGAGATATTGAGAGCTTTTGGGAGAGACATATATGATTTCATCTATAGAGAGAAGCATCATAAACTCCCTTCTTACTTTTTAAGAATGGTGTTTTGTGTTTCATTGAATATGTCTAAGTAGTTTGCTTGTTAGGTTCAGGGTTTTTCACAAGTTTTTTTTATGAATTATTAGATATGTTATTTAGGATTCATTATCTTCTGAAATTTTCATCATAGGTTGTTCTTCATATTAATTTTTGATTGATCACCTATAATTAATAACCTAGGAAAATAATTTGATATGAGAATATAATTGATTTTCCTGATAAAACCTTTGATGAGCAAAATTACTTCTTGCAAAGAGATTTGATTTAGTAATTTTGTGAATAACCTAAACTTGTTTTCAAAGCTGGTTTTTACCTTGATTTTTACAAAGAGATTTGGATTTTTGGGTTTAAACTTAGAAAATATTTGCAGTGAGAACTGATTTATTTTACAATTGAGTTTAGAGTTTTAGATCTGATTTTAATTGTTTGAATCCTATTTATTTATTGATTTAATATTATGTAATTTCTTGAGAAATTCCCTAGACCTAGCTTTTTAATCCCTTGAATTTACAACCTTCTAATTTAATATTTTTGCATTGCTTTTCTATTTAAATTATTATGTTTAGCGTAATAATAAAACTCTGCAATCTATTGTGTAAACAAGAGTCTTTGTGGCATTCGACCCCTAAGTACTACAATGATCTCTTAATTTGAGAGAGTAGCTCTAGGGTTAATTTGAGCAGGTGATGAAGTGGTGGTTTCTATTTGTTTAGATATAGAGGTGAGTATTTACAATTAAATTTTGGCGTAGCAAAAATATGAGACAATTATTTACTTTATTTGTTTAGATATAGAGGTGAGTATTTACAATTAATAATTAAATGTATTATTTTCTTATTTATGATATTATATGAATTAATTTTCTAATTTCCTTAACCCTTTTCTATTTTTAAGAAAAAGGTAATTTAATCATTTTTCTTAAAATATATATATATAAATCTCTTACACAACAAAGATACAATTTATACTAAATCTCATACCTATTTAATTTATATTATTGTAATTTAATAAAAGATTTAGTATATATTTTATCCAATATAGAATGCATGTTGAAGTTCAAAATAATAATATAAGCTATTTAACATTAATTTTGTTATATAAAATTGTAGTTATCGTTCAATGTAATGTCTTTTATTTATAAGAGAAAACATAAGAAAAAATTGAAAAGGTAATGATTTTGTTAAAGTTAATTAGTTTTTATTTTTATTTTTGGTCAATGGTTAGTGATATTAGATTCACATATGGCTAGATTTGAAAAGTTTATTGAAGATTTTGTAAATTTTGATTTTTTGAAGTGTTGGATATTATATTAGAATATATAATTAAATTGTTGGTTTAGAGTTTAAAATTTCATATCAATGTCTTACCAGATATATAATCAGTTAAAAACTAATTACTAAATTCTTTTACAAAACTAATCTATCTTAACCTTTTATAAAGACTAGGTATTAAGGTATCTCAGCTTATTTCTAAACATTGTAGTAAAAATTTGGTGTGACAAATAATATTTATTGAAAGTTTAGAAATATTATATGGATTGATACTAGTTCAAATCTTTGAATTTGAAAATTACCATGGCAAATAGTTCAATTTAGGTACACAATTAAAAAAAGCTAGTACACGTTTTATATGAAACAAAATCTGACTATCTATTAAAGAGGAGATTAAAAGGAAAAGAAAATTTAGCACTTGGAGGTAGCAGTTGGGAAAAAAAAAAACCAAAAAATTATATAAAATTCATGAATTTAAATAAGGGTGAGTTACTAGAATATTGCATAAAAGCTTCCTTATTACAAAAGTAACATACAATTGTTTGTAATTACTAGACTAACACATTGTACCTATACTACCCCTGAAACTAGTGTTGGGAAAAAACGTAATTACGGCTAATGCCATTAGAAAAAAAAAACATTGGAAGTTGGGACTAAGTCTACCGATCCTTTGATGGTAGATTTATACACGTGGACTGATTAAAGGTGTACGTCAGATATTTTTGGTACACTTAGTTGTAGTCTTGGTACACTTATCGGTCGCCGTAGATGGTACACTTAGTTGTAGTGTTGGTACACTTATCGGTCGACGTACATGAAATCGATTCGTTAGATTAAGTTGGTAGAGGAATTTCCCTTTGATGATAGACTTTTGTTTTTAGCGCGTGTAGCGACAAACGTAAAAGGGTGGGAAGATATTTATGGTAGACTAATGGCCTGTTGCGACAGATTTATGCGACAGCCTTCTCTCGTTACAGATATTTTTGGTATACTTTGTTTGTTTTTTGAAATAATTTTCGTAGTGTTGTGGTAGGCTTCTTGTCCGTGGTAGATTTAGTAAGCAAGATTGACAGCTGTAAAGTCTTACCAGAATAACACGAATTTGTTTGAGCTGGCAAAGACAGTCTAGCGTTGTAATAGACTTATTGGAGGAAGATCTAAACACGTTTGCTGTTCTATCGAATAATGGTGTTCATGTAATAAAGTTTGTAGCAGATTCATCAATCATGTTCTGTTTGTCGGCCGGAGCAAACGTCTTTTTCCTACTCAGTTTCGGAAATCTTTCCTCTGGGTTCATCCATGGAAGAGCAAGATATCGTTTCAGAAATCTATATAACTCACTTTTTATAGGTTTTTAATTTAGAAATCAGATGTTAAGATGAAAATCTATAATAGTTGAGTAAAAACCCCATAAGTGAAACCAAAAAAATAGACATAAGTTGTGAAAAAATAAAGTGAGGCAGGGAAAATTAGGGTTTTCAGTCGTATGTTAGA
>NC_025701.1:29173993-29177130 GCF_000633955.1 Camelina sativa | reverse complement strand
TTTTATGAACATTGTGTTATGAAAACCTTGTATATGCTAATTAATACTGATAAATCTTGTGGTCAACTGCTAATTAATAATTTATATTATAGTCCAACTGGAAATACGAAAAAATGCAAAAGTTCAACTATGAATATGAGAGTACAACTGGACAACTATGTATAATTATGTGTATACCAAATAATTTTTTACTAATATCCTGTTGCAAATCAAACATTCTTAAAGAACGGAGGTAGATCTAAACACCTCACATTCATCCTCAAATTCTATTAATTACAACCAAACAAATAGCAGTCCCTCCTTTGTTGTAAATCAAACAAAATTCTATATGTGCTATGATCTACTGTTTTTTTTTGCGATGCTATAATATTCAATGTTATGACTCTTATGTTATGCAATTGTACGAGGCTATTTACATTTGGTGGAACCAGCTTAATTTGTAAAACATTGATTCAATTTATAGATAATAAAAATTCTTAAAAAAATACATCATTTCATAAACCGACTAGCAGTTCATACATAACACAAGTCTCGAATCCCAAAATTTAAACTACTATCACTGAACTTGCTACCCTTAGTCAGAACTTTTCCTATGGCTTGCTACTTTTTCTTCTTCTTTTGTCTCGACTTCTCAAGCTTTGAATCATCCTCGTGAGTTTCCTCTTAGAAGCTTAAACACTTGGTTCAAGCCTTGATATCCAATCTCCAAACCTGTATAAGATCCACTAATACAACACAAACACTTAGTGAAATTTTAACCAAGTTAGATTGAGAGAGGGATAAATGACTGCCTTTGGCTTGAGATAACCGTGACAAGTTTTCAGGCAAAGTGCAAACGATCATACAGATTTTAATCAATCTCAATTCGAAGAAACTCCAACAAAAAAAAATGATTCTTTAGTACCCATATCGTAACTCATTACTCAGACCTGCAATCAAAAACCATCAATTGTATCAAGAAAAAATCAGTGAAGAGTTGAACTGAAAGACGCAACAAATATTAGTTATTCATAAAGAAAGGAATTTGGTGTTGCAAAGGATCTAGGTGATTTGATGTGATTCCAAGTTAGATAGAGAGAATGAGTCAAATGAAGTAAATAGTACTAAACTACATAACTTCAGTAGTACCTTTTTCTAAGGTTTTTCTTTTGAATTTTGGTGCCTCCTCGTGCTCCTCTTGCTTAAATTCTGCAGTAGTTTATTTGGAGCACATGGCTACAAGGCTCATTGGTTCAGTAAAGTGATGCCTCCAATTATTATTCTGCGAGCAAGTAAAACAGAGGCATATTAGATGGCATAAATCAAGTGTTTTATGCATACAAACATTTTTAGGGGTGAAAACAAGCTTTTACCAGGTATATAAATTAAGATACACCATATTTATGACTAATCAAAGTTTCTGAATTACACTCAATCCTATCAAAATCATAATTCATCAACGTAAAATTCTGAATCAAAAAAAATGCAAGAGCAGATGATTTTACAGTCACATAGCAAAAGATAATTCACACAAAATAAATCAGAATCAATCGGCAAAGCAAACAACACAAAAAATATCAAAACCTACGCTAAAAACCATCGAAGCTGAATCAACCAATCACAAAGCATAATCGCCAAAATTATACTCTAACCAAGAGAAAGATGATTAAATTCCAAACAATCTCAACTATGAAGAATTATATGAAAAAAAAAAACGATAACCTAGGAGAAGAAGAGAAAGAAGCAGAGTAAATCTTCGAACCGGTAAGGGCGATTAAACCTTATAAAAAACAACAACTCGTGAGTAGAGCGTTCCAACTAATTAAATGGCAAGAAGATATCAACTTTAATAAGCAAAAGGCAATCATCAAACAGAGAGATAAGAACTTCTTAAAACAGAGATTCAATAGCATCACCCAAATCTAAACCCACAATCAGATCTCAATAACTGAGTAAAATTCACGTACCCACACCAACAATCACCACTTTAAGATAAAAATCACAAGGAAACTAACCATACCATTCATCTTAGAAGTAAACTGTCCCACCGCATTGTTGCTTGAGCTAGTAAGGATACATCTCCCTAAAACATGAAGAAAAAAAACATGGATCTTATTCCTTGTTCTTAAAAAAAATCTCCCTGGAATCTATCTCAAGACTCAACAACACAACTAATACCAAACCTATATCATTTATTCGACACCACTGTATCAATATATTTATTACATGTTTCTATCTCTCCCTAATTTTGAAGCAAATAAAAAATATTTCAAGTTTTTAGCTAGACAGAACCAAAATTGGAAGAGATCGATGGACACAAGTCGTCTCACACAACACTTCTAGCCTCAGATGCTATAAGCAGTGGATTTGCAAATTGGCATAAATGGACAACTGATTTAAAAATCGTTGAGAGATAGATGGAGGCTTAAAGCGTCAATCTCACTAAGTTTCTTATCCATGTATCTGCAGCGAAAAAAATAAGATTTGACAAAAATCAAACTAAAACGTAAACGCTGAAACCTAACTAAAAATTAAAGGCAACTCACTAGCAAAACCGGTAACAAATCAAAGCAAAAAAACCCTAAAGAGTAAATACTAATCGCACTTACAAAGGGAAACGCACTTACAAAGGGGAAACTCACGAAGGAAGCAGAATCAGAGTAAAGGAGGAGTTGACAAAAATCAAACAAACATTGATTCAACAAGAAGTAAAAACAAAAAGAGGAAAACAGAACAAGGGCATAAGATCTAGAGGCTTACCCGACAACTTAGGTTTCAGAAAAAACGCTTACTTCTTGAATCGATTTTGAATCAATTTCTCCTAAAGATATAACCTAGAAATCGGAAACAAACAGACCGAAGAATAGAATAAAAACATAGGATAAGCAAATCTCATGATCCTCTCGATGTCAATGGAGCGAAACCAACCATGACGAAGTGAAGCCTTGGGAAGGGGATAAGGTTCACAGCAAGCTTCCTAAGGTCAGAGTTTAGTTGACCAGGGAAACGAAGACAGGAAGTAACACCACTCATTGTAGCAGAGATGAAGTGGTTTAAATCACCAACTAATGAAACACACAAAAGAAACAAAACAAGTCAGGACTCAATCACATCACATCACATGAATAAACCATTTACAAGAGATTGTATAATATACT
>NC_025701.1:29172169-29172801 GCF_000633955.1 Camelina sativa | reverse complement strand
TTGGGAAGGGGATAAGGTTCACAGGAAGCTTCCTAAGGTCAGAGTTTAGCTTACCAGGGAAACGAAGACAGCAGGTAACACCACTCATTGTAGCAGAGATGAGGTGGTTAAGATCACCAACTAATGAAACACACAAAGAAACAAAAGAATTCAGGACTCAAATCACATCACATCACATGAATAAACCAGTTACAAGAGATTGTATAATAATATACTCACAGGTAGGGTTAGCAAGCTTCAAGGTACGGAAACAGATATCGTAAAGAGCCCCATTGTCCAAAACCATACACTCGTCAGCATTTTCAACAAGCTGATGCACAGAGAGAGTAGCATTGTATGGCTCAACAACAGTGTCAGAGACCTTAGGAGAAGGAAACACTGAAAAAGTCATCATCATACGATCTGGATACTCATCTCTAATCTTAGAAATCAAAAGAGTTCCCATTCCAGATCCGGTTCCTCCACCCAATGAATGACACACTTGGAAACCTAAATATCCAATAAACAAAACCATATATATCACACAAATGTACATAACACAAAACAAATCTCAATCAACAAAGACCTAAATCGATTTCGTTCGTTCTCGTTTCCTACGCAGATTCAAAAAAAAAAAAAAAAAAAAAAAAAAA
>NC_025701.1:29129632-29171250 GCF_000633955.1 Camelina sativa | reverse complement strand
GCACCTTGAAGACAATCGCTGTTCTCAGCCTCCTTCCTGACAACATCGAGAACGGAATCAATCAACTCAGCACCTTCGGTATAATGACCTTTGGCCCAGTTGTTACCAGCACCGGACTGGCCAAAGACGAAGTTATCAGGACGAAAAATCTGACCAAAGGGACCAGATCTGAGGGAATCCATGGTACCAGGCTCCAGATCCATAAGAACAGCGCGAGGAACGTATTTCCCATCGAGCAAGACTTAGATCTGCAGAGAAAACGTCATTTTCTTATGGAATCTTTGTGGGCGTGACGAAATTAGGGTTTCTGGTAGTAACTATGCTCTTGCGCTTGGCCATGAGCAGCAATGATAGCCATGAGGGAGGAAGAAAAACTGAGAGAGCAAGGGAGATTGGAAGAGACAGAGTGGAGAAGAATATCGGAAACGGCGAGGGAAGAGGAGGATATAGTTTCTTTTTTCTTTAGTCACCAAACTATTCTAAGATTGGTAACAAATGTCGAATTGTTCTTCAAGATTTCTTTCCATTCACTCTTGATACTCAACTCCAACAAGAATATGGTTTCTTTTGTTTGGATGCCATGATTTAGTCGAAGAAGATGAAGCAAAGTTGAAGAAGATGAAATGATGAATCAATCTCATGTTTTTTTCAATTAAATTTAATTTATAAATGACATAAAACGTAATAAAACACACAGCTCAGATATAGAAGTAATTTGCAAACTTTTATGTGTTATTCTAGTAAATCGAAAATCTCAACGTGTTAGTCTAGTAATAAACCTACTTTTATGTAATATTCTAGGTAATTTCTCTTTAAATAATTAGAAAATTATGAAAAGAGAGATTAACATAGATATTATAAACTGTGAAGAGCGAAATAATTTTACATAATTGAAATTGTGAACACATAGATATTATACATAATGATTATTTGGGCAATTGCATTTTAGTACCTTTATTTGCATTTAAATGAGCTCGTAGACTCCATATTCGTTTTTCGAGAAACATAACCACTAAGGATGCTGAAATTACAGTTGACCCCATTACGACCAAACAAAAAACAGAAGTCGAAATGACAGATTTAACCCGATGAAGTCTGCAATAGATATCTTTAAAGTTGATTTCAAATTAACGTCAAAGGGGAGACTTCAAAGTAAGTCTACTCCTTAATTATAAGTAAAATTTTAATTTTAAAAATTATAAAAAATAATTTAGTTAACCGTTTGACCAAATAATAACCACATATACTTCCTGCATTGTAATAAAATAAATTTACATATAAACTAGTCAAATTAAGGGAGGTAAGACTGATTAGGTTAAAATTATTTGATTTAGGGTTTGCTTAAGTAGACTTCTCTATAGACTACTCGTGGTTGACTTCAAAGTAAGTCTACTCCTTAATTATAGGTAAAATTTTAATTTTAAAAATTATAAAAAATAATTTGGTTAATCGTTTGACCAAATAATAACCACATAGACTTCCTGCATTGTAATAAAATAAATTTACATATAAACTAGTCAAATTAAGGGAGGTAAGGCTGATTAGGTTAAAATTATTTGATTTAGGGTTTGCTTAAGTAGACTCGTGGTTGACTTCAAAGTAAGTCTACTCCTTAATTATAGGTAAAATTTTCATTTTAAAAATTATAAAAAATAATTTGGTTAATCGTTTGACCAAATAATAACCACATAGACTTCCTGCATTGTAATAAAATAAATTTACATATAAACTAGTCAAATTAAGGGAGGTAAGGCTGATTAGGTTAAAATTATTTGATTTAGGGTTTGCTTAAGTAGACTCGTGGTTGACTTCAAAGTAAGTCTACTCCTTAATTATAGGTAAAATTTTCATTTTAAAAATTATAAAAAATAATTTGGTTAACCGTTTGACCAAATAATAACCACATAGACTTCCTGCATTGTAATAAAATAAATTTACATATAAACTAGTCAAATTAAGGGAGGTAAGGCTGATTAGGTTAAAATTATTTGATTTAGGGTTTGCTTAAGTAGACTCGTGGTTGACTTCAAAGTAAGTCTACTCCTTAATTATAGGTAAAATTTTCATTTTAAAAATTATAAAAAATAATTTGGTTAACCGTTTGACCAAATAATAACCACATATACTTCCTGCATTGTAATAAAATAAATTTACATATAAACTAGTCAAATTAAGGGAAGTAAGACTGATTAGGTTATAATTATTTGATTTAGGGTTTGCTTAAGTAGACTTCTATGTAGACTATTCGTGGTTGACTTTCTTATGTCATCAACTAGTAATATTATATTATTTTAAGCTCACTGACAATTTAACCAAACCGATAGCTGAACCGAACCGAATGCGTACCAATTCTCTTATTTTAACCTAACCGGATTCGGTAACCATATAAATACTTCTTTCTGTAGGTGAACCCTAGTTTGTATGTGCTTTCTCTCTCTCCACAATTTCTCTCTCTCCACAATTTCTCTCTCTAAAATTTCAATATTGTTGCTCTCTAAAATTCAGATTCTATCCTCATCATTTATCGTCTTCGAAACTGAAGGACATCTCAGATAAGTATTCTCATCATAGGAAGTCGGCTATTTGCTTTTGTAACGCTTTAGCTAATTTTGTTCAAAAATATATATGTTCTCATAGTTTTTTGTTCATTTTACACATAGATATGGGGTTATACAGCTACACTCAGCCATCTTCTAGTTCTTTGCAAGTATGGAGTGAAAGTCCACCCGAAGTAAACTTTACTGGCCTGACAGCTGGAATTCCTGACAGATGTTTCTGCGGAAGGGAAACCGTTATGAAATGTTCCACCACAGCCGACAATCCTGGAATGATTTTCTTTGGATGCAATAACCATGAGGTTGTTAGATTGTATGATGGTTTATTCGTTTGGTATAATTATTATTTGCGTATAGATAATATTCTTATGGTATATTTACTTCTATGATACGGTATAGGATGGAGAGGACCATATTATGAAATGGTGGGATGAGGCTATTATGCAAGAATTCAAGCAATGAGAGGTGGAATTGCTGACCAAAGGGATTCTATTACAGCCATCCAGGAAAATGATGAAATGCTATGGGTTCAGCAGGAGCTAGAGAAGGTGAAAGATCAGATGAAGGAATTACGTCTGTCAATTCGTCGTGTACGCGGGGTGGTCGAGAATGTCTTAATCGCCGGTATAATCTTAATTGTTGTATTAATCTCTTTTGCTTCGTAGATCTTTCAAGTAAAATCTGTGAACCTCTCTTTATCGTGGCCGTTTGTTTGAATGGCGTATTTATGTCTGTAATCTGTTAAACTTGCTTCAGTTTCTTTAATATTTGGACGATATCGTTGACTTCATTTTTTGACCTACTTAGTAGACTTCTCTATTAAGAAATCAGTCGACGAATGATACTCGTCAATGATTTACGACGCGACGGTTTGCGTTATTAATTATGTAACTGTTCATTGTAACCGTTTCATCTCGTATATATAAACCAGCCCGGGGCCTTTTGATTATTTTAAAACTGCAACCAAAAAAGTTATCAGTAAATCATTTATTCTCTCTTTTAAAAAAATAGTACATAGTTCATCTTGAAAGTCTTGAATGACAGAGAATTGGTGATTGAAAGTCTTGTATCGGTCAATATAAATCATCTAGGCTTAATTGGAGACTGATCACGGTTGGGTAATTGAAAATTTCTCTATATCACTACAATTCATCATATCATTCACGTTTGTTTCATTCTTAAAAATATTCTATATCATATTACTTTATACTTGATAGTTTTGCAGTTTAAAGTACGTTTTAATTTCCCCAGAAAGAAGTCTACTTGATAAGTCTTCAGCATAGTAGTACAAAAATTAATTTGATTTGATGGATTTACTCCTTAAAGTACGTTTTAGTTTCCCGAGAAAGAAGTCTACTTGATAAGTCTTCAGCATATTAGTACAAAAATTAATTTGATTTGATGGATTTACTCCTTAAATTACGTTTTAGTTTCCCAGAAAAAAGTCTACTTGATAATTCTTCAGCATAATAGTACAAAAATTAATTTGATTTGATGGATTTGCAGTTTAAAATACGTTTTAGTTTCCCCAGAAAGAAGTCAACTTGATAAGTCTTCAGCATATTAGTACAAAATTTAATTTGATTTGATGGATTTGCAGTTCAAAGTACGTTTTAGTTTCCCCAGAAAGAAGTCTACTTGATATGTCTTCAGCATAATAGTACAAAAATTAATTTGATTTGATGGATTTGCAGACGGTTCAGTTTCCCGTGGTGAAGTCTGCGAAAAAAGTCGTCGACATAATCATTACAAGGTATAAATTGATTTGATGTTAGTTGGCGGCAATATTTATATTTTTTAATTTACCGATACGCGGAATCCGGTTTTAATTGGTTTCTTTACACTTTCTTTATAGTTTTCCGGTTCTGTTTCTAATTAAACGGTTTTGGTTTTATAAAACCGGGATTATTTTAATTATTTTAAATTTTATGACTTGAAAACGGAGATAACAATGATAGTTATCTCTAATTCTTCCTCATAAGGAAACTCTTCGCTTCCGCTTTTCTCCGCCGTTAATCTCCGCCGATTTCGACGATCTCTGCCGATTTCGACGAACTCCGCCGCTTATCTTCGCTATTGTTCTCTTCGATCAAACTGAAGGTTTAACTTCTTCCGCAATTCGATAGTAGCCTTCTCTTCTTGGATTAGTCTTCCGCTTTCTCAATATATTTTTTTAAAAATTATTGCAGAATAGATGAGAGACAACCAGAATTTCCTCGGAGGTTTTACACGAAAGGTGATGAGCCTCTTCCTCAAAAAAGCATCGGCTATTACAGCAACGATACGAAGCTGTTTGATGAACTCTACAAAGCTCTCGAGCCGGATGAATGGGACGAGATTTATCAATCTCGACTAGGTGTCTTGTTACAGTTCAACCGTCTCCAATTTGAATGGGCTTCCAGGCTGGTTCACCATATGCTCACCTTCCAGATAGTCTGCAACAAAAATTACGAGATTTGGAGTCTTGTTAACTCTAACCCTCTACGATTTTCTTTGAATGAGTTTGAGGCCATCACTCGACTTAACTGTGAAGATGTCGAGTCGTTGGAGCAGCCAGAGGTTGAGGTTACAGACGAGATGGAAGAGTTTTGGGAGAAGTTTGGAGTCACTTTAGACAGCGGTCCGAGTATTGAGCAACTGATCGCAGCATGTAAGAACTCAAACGATTGGGATAGAATAGAGCGTGTTAGGTTGGGTTATTTAGCCATCTACGCTGGGTTTATAGAAGCTAGGAAACCATCAACACCCACTCGTCAAATATGGCTAGGCTAGTCATGGATTTAGATGCATTTCTTGATTATCCATGGGGAAGAGTTGCTTTCAAGAACCTGATTCAGTCTATTAAGGAGAAGGACTTAAACAAGCAGAGTTACACCTTAGACGGATTTGTCAAACCTGTACAGATATGGGTGTACGAAGCTATGCCTGATTTTGCTAAATTAATTGGGGAACCGTTCCCAGGTAATCCAATTCCACCGTTGCTTGTTTACCGCGGTTCTCGCGGAAGAAAACATGTCAAAGAGCATATTCTAAAATAGGTACGCATCCACGTGGTTTGTCTATAGTTTATCTACGATATTAGATGAGTCGGTAACCCTATTGTGTTAGATTTGAACTTGCTTTTGATTTTTGTTTTATATAAATTGTAGAAAAACTTCAGAAACTACAAAACCATTGGTGGCATGATTAGTCCTGTTTGGCAAGACGATGAATCAGATGAGAGGATTGAAAACATTTTGAGAGCATTCAATGGGGATTTTGGTCCATGGAAGTGGGGGAGAGGTTTGTGGGAGACGGTTGGTATTTATCAATCCAACAATGCGAAGGTTAAGATTGAAGAAAAGGGATCGAGTAAGAGAGCCGGTGAATTTGATGAACCAAGTGGGAAGAGGCACTGTCCATGTCCTTCGATTGACATGGGTGTCAACATTTTGGAGGAGTTTAAAGATGAGCTCGGCATGTGGGGAGGAGCTCTGCTCGATCAGATGAGAGAAGGTTTCAATAGTTGCGATTTGCGGTTTGACATGTTGACTGAGAAGATTGAGAGCTTGGCTTCGGATCTTGACAAAATGAAGGGAGACGTAACTGGTACAAAACAGGCTGATCCTTTAACAAAGGAAAAGAAGGACTCTCAGGCAGCTACTGGTACGGAAGAGGATGCATCAAAGGAACAGAAGGAGGATGAGGCAGCCACTGGTACGAAAGAGGCCGTATCAAAGGAGAAGAACGACTATAAGTCGGATATGGTTAGTTCTGAATGATGTAGTAACTTTCAGTATCAATTATTATCAATCCACAATTTGCACCAATCAACACACCAAGAATACACAAAATGCTTAATCTATTCTTAATCAAGTAAAAGTTCCTTATGTCACTACTTAACTAATCAAAATGATTGAAAGAAATGAAACAAGACAATGCAAACTCAAGGCAAACAAACTCAAATAGCAAAAATACTGAAAATCAAGAATTAACAAGAGAACCTTGGGCAAGGTAATTGACTTGGGAGATAGCTAATCAATCCTAGATGTCTAAGTAACAATCAAGAACAATCCTATGGCTAGAACACTAATGCAAATCAATTCATTTCCATGATAGAGATCCTATGCTAGTCAAATGATAATCAACAATTTCCAAAGGTAATCACAAGACAAGCATGCATTAAGAACAAGTTCAAATACCACTAAGCACCCTAATCATCAATTTCCATTGGCTAGGAATGCAAAGCTCTTGAAAAGTTTGGTTCAGGAATTTCATCAAACACCTTGTGGGCATGGAAATCCTAAAGTCTAGATTTAAGCTTGATCAAGGCTATCTAGCAATATTATCACTAATCAAGATAGGAAATGCATAAAATAAACCCTAGACATCAAAGATCAACCATCTATCTCCCTAATCTACCAAGCCCAAAGTTCTTAAAAGATCTACTCACTAATCATCATGATCACACAAAGGAAAGAGGTTTGTCTTTGTGAAATCATAATAAAAGCTTGTAGATTAAGAGATTAGAAAGACAAATTGCTATTAAAACTGGAAAATCCACCAAAGATTCAACAAAACCAAGTATGGAAATGCTTAAGAACCCTAGGTGGCTGCTTAACAAAAACTAATACAAGAGATAAATGATAAGATAAGAGATAAGTCTCCACAATTAGGGTTGGAGTATTTATAGGAAAACATAAACTAAACCGGAACAAACCGGATTAAAATTAAACAATTCAGAGAAAACCGGAACAAACCGGGTTTTGGTCTCAAAATGGCACACGATCGACCACTTGATCGACCATTTGGTCGATTGGTCCTCCTTCGTGATCGACCATTTGGTCGATCGGTCGGTCGATCGCTTGAAGTCCCGAAGTCTCGATCCTTGAAGTCCGAAGTCTCGCTTGCATCTCGATCGACCATTTGGTCGATTGCTCGATCGATTGTTCTGGTCTCCAAAGTCTCGGCTCGCGTCACGATCGACCATTTGGTCGATTTCATCGGTCGACCGTTTTGTCCTGTGCCATGTCCGAGAAGTCCGAGAGTGTTTTTGATCGACCAAATGGTCGATTGCTTGCTCGATTGCTTGAAGTCCGAGAATCTGGTGATGTGGTGATCGACCATTTGGCCGATTGGCTGGTCGATTGTTCGGCCTCCTTGTCCTCATTTCATTTCCTTGCAAATTCTTGACTTATTTGGCTCCAATGCACACTTTCCTCGCAAATCTCCACTCCAACACCTGAAATACCAGACTTGATGCAAGATGCAGCCTAAACAACCTAAATGCTCATGAATATGCACAAAATAAGGAGGAAATAAGCTTTAAAAACTCATAAAAACACAAGATATCACTGAACACTTGCAATTTCCTACTATGATCCCTCACAATCACAATACCAGGTACAAGGCGAAGAAAAAAATAGACTTCCAGAAGGACTCAACTTCGAAGACATAAAAACAAGTGATGTCTTCCTTATGTGAAGTAAACTTCCTTATGTGAAGTAAACTTCCTTATGTGAAGTTGACTTCTTTATCCGTGTGAAGTAGACTTCCTTAAGTGAAGTAGGCTTCCTTATTGAAGTAGACTTCTAAATCTGTTTTGTTTTTGTTTGTTTTATTCGAGACTTTTAAACATATGCTGCGACTTTAATATTATTTGTTTTCATAAATGATCATGTAACTTTTAAATCGGAATTTGCAGAACAAGCCAGGTCAATCTGAGACCCCGAAACCATCTCTAGGTTTTACTCGTACCAATACGAAGGTGGCAAAGATAGTCAGCGCTGATTCATCTGACACTGAGTCAGACCGACCTGTGTTTATTCGCACGGAAATCCCAACAACTACACTGCTAGAGCCAAGAAACAAGAACCAAGGAAAGAAGCGGTCAGGATTGCGGCACAAGGCAAGATTGAAAGGGTTAAGAGGTTGGCGTCAAGTCAACGTTCTCCGTTTGTTGGTGATAACACAGCCAAGACTATCATTGGTGATAAGCCAGCCACGTCAGCGTACAATCCTTTTGTTAAAGCAGACAAGGATTTGAAGAAGGTTTTGGTTGAATTCTTAAAGAAAGATCTGTAAGTTTACCAATTTTTATGATATGTTTCAAAATTTATATTGTTTGAAATCTAGTAACTTATATGTATCCAAACCCATTCATCACCCGCATGACATACAAGAACAAGGTTCCAGAGAAATCCCGATGTTGTCTTTGCTGGCACGAACTGCAGACAAAAGCAGTGTGGCTACGAGATTCGGTAAGTCTACACTGAAAACTTCTACTTCAAGTATACTAGAAAACTTCGGTCTTAAATATTATATAACTTCGTTTTAAATTCATGTGGTTATCCAGCACATGGATGCGGTTTTGAATATATTTAGACATCAACACGCACAGCATCCTGAGTGGTTTAGATCGAGTAGAGTTGCTTTCCGAGAAGCTATGTTCACTCATCTCTGGACGACGAAGTACAAAGACTTTGTCAATTCTAATGCTAATCCTAATGGATCTGGGAAACTGTTGCCAGCCGGTGCCTTCAGCTACCACTCAGGGGAGTATCCACCGTATGCACAGACTAACAAGCAATGGGGTCTGGAAGTGGACGACTTATACGCGCCTTTAAACGTGAAGGCGTCGCACTGGATAGCTTTGTGGATATCGATTCCCATGAGACACATCGTCGTCTGGGATAGCATCCCGAGTGTCACCAGCGACGAAGAGCTTGCATCTGCCGTCGAGCCCATTGCCGTGTTGGTTCCCTACGTGCTGCGGGAGTTAGCCACTCCAGAGTTCAAGCATCTATGGTCGTATGAGAAGTTCACTCATGAGCGGGTTACAAAGGGAGTGCCTCCAAACAGGAAGCCAGATGATTGTGGTGTGTATACTTTGAAGTACATGGAATGTCATGCTCTTGGGATAACAAATCCTACTACTTTGTGCGACGCGAACATCACGTGGATAAGGGAGAAGATAGCTTGTGACTTATTTCACGAGATTGAATGCCGTGGACCAAATGAGGATAACTACATGGAGGAGTTTGGGCTCTATGATCCTCCCCCAATCCAAGACTTACTATAAACTCCCTTGTTTGAAAGACTTAAACTCTTGTTTAAATTATGTATGACTAATAGGATGATGTGGATGATGTTTTGTTTATGTTGGGGGATCTTTATATTTTGTGGGTGGGATCCTACTGATGATGGGAGGTATCTTGATATTTTTTGTATGATCCTCCTTTATAACTCTAATGTGTAATGTGTAAGGATTATTGTTCTTGTTCTCTACTAATTATATGGGGAATTTATCGGTATTTTTGGTCAGTTTTACGTTTCATATATATAATTTCAAACGTTAGGCTTAAAACAGAGTTAAAGTGTGTAGTTGGGCAAAAAATTAACATAAGGCAAAAATTAAACAAGTAGCGTACAACAAAAGCTGTAACAACGTAGCGTTCAAGGGAAGCTGAGTAGACATATGTGTGAAGTTAACTAAAAGACTTCTTCTAAAATCTACATTATTAACTTTATCGGGGTATGTGTAATTTTAAATGTTTTTAAAAAATCATATTATTCCTACAGAAAGAAAAGATATTTCTGTAGTAATAGCGTGCAGCGAAAGCCTAGTAAACATATTTCTGAAGTTAACTTAGAGTTGACATGTAGAGTTGACATAAAATAAAAATAGGTATTCAGTATGCATACATTATTAAGTTAAAAAATAAATAACAAAAAAGACTTTGGGTAATGTAAATTAATCGTCGAGACGGACTTGGAGTTTTCCCCAATCCATAGGAGGAGGAACCACACACTGTTTGACATCAGCTTCCGCAACCTCTCTCATCTCATCTAACCTCTTGTGCTCTGCCTCGAAATCGACAAGTTGTTGACCCAATATTTAATTCAATAGGGATAGTTGAGCGTCGATCAGATCCACTTGATGCTTTAGGGCGATAGCCTCTTCCTTCTTCGTCATGTGATCTCTCATCATACGAAGAATTGCTTTGAAACGATCTCTCGTCTCTGCTTCAACCATGGCTCTCGTCCTCTCAAACGCGTGTTTCATGGCACCTATTACTTCCTCTTCCCACTCGTAATCGGAACTGCTTCGCTTACGCTTGCTGGAACTCTCTCCGGCCATATCTTGTAACCAACTTATTCTTTCGTTATCAAAGAAGGAGATGCAATAGATTGAGTGGAAGTGGAAATAGAGAGGATATTTATATGTAAAGAAGAAGATGAATTACCGGCAACGATGCCATGAATGTAGAGATAGCGAAAGGGTACAACGAATGTAGAGATAGCGAAAGGGTACAACGAACGTAGGGATAGCGAAAGGGTACAATGAATCTAGACTTGAAACATTATCGTACATATAAAGTGTAATAGACATCTGAGTGAAGTTAACTTAGAGACTTGGTACTCATCCCAATACACATTGCGATGACAACAATGAAACCTATCCAAGAGAGAAGGATGAATTGTCGAAGCATTTTTCCCTTTCATTGGATGCCAGTAAATCATTTTCTCCCTTCTTGTCTTCAACATATGTGTTAACCACCCCAGAGTTCACCAGATCGTTGTACACTTGTTCTTTCATTTCTCTTATAGATTCTTGAAGCACCTTGATTTCTTCTCTCTGCCGACGGATCTCATCCCTCGCATCCAATAAGCTCCGCCTTTGCCAACCACGTGATGGTTCTGCATCTGACCAATGGGAAAATCCATGAACAGTGCATCTGAAGAAATTTCTTTCGGGATTTGCATCTGTCCATGATTTCACAATAATCGTTGATCTACCGCAGTGGTTGCAGATTGGACCAGTAATTTGTGTTTGCGAATTTGTATCAGAAATTGACCCTGAAATTTGACTCATCGTTCTCTAGCTGATAGTGGTTGTGATAGTGGTTGGTTAAAAAGAGGAGTATCATAAAATGGTCTTACGAATAAATTATAGTTTAGTACTAGTCTTTAATAATGTCGACTTCAACACGTGGGAACATTCCTAAATAAAAATATTACAAAGACAAATTTTTGCTACGGAAATTCTAGATGACTTCACGATGAAGTTAACTTCTACTCGCCGTCTTCAGCAACCTGAACAAATAATTGTTAGTGTAACCGACGATCATATAGAAAACGTTAAAAATGTATCAAGTGGGATTGTTACTTACACAATGTGGTCGAGTATGTCCAGGCTGTCTGCATTTTGAACAAGCATATTGCTTATGAGACTTCCTCGGCTTGCTCCCTTTTTTACGTGACAGTTCTAGCCATGTTAGCCAACGAGACTTCTTTTGCCTACCAGGCTTCCGCTTCGGTATGGGAGGTATACATCGGATATCTTGCCCAATTGGATCGTGCTCGACATTGGGCATGATGTTAGCCGCGTATGACACATAGACATAATCTTTTATATAGTAAGCTTAAACTACGGTAGACATATGCAATCCACTTGACTTGACAGCTTTAATTGCATGTTAAGGGATACGATAACTGAACCATCTCTGTTTCTTTGTTAATCTGATAATCTTCTACAGCCATTTCAAGAAGATCAGCGTATGTACAACCATGTCGCAAAAAAAAAAATTCTCCCACTTTTGCGTCCATCCATATCAAAATGCCAAGACCCATTTCTCGTCACCCATACTCCGAAAACAACAGGTATTTGCGCCATTTACCTGAAAGAGTAAGCAGCAAGTCAGATACTCATTACACAGTTGACTACCCGTAGAAGTCTTAAATCAATAACCTAGATGCCTAACAAAACCAAAAACATGATTGATAAAAAAGTATAATATATTATCATGAAAAAAATATACAGAGGCAATAACATAACCGATACAAAACAAATGAGGTACAAAATCAATAAGAAAAATTTATAAATTTCAATTAAACACTATTTCATTTATACAGACTTCACAGATAACTCCAACACGTTGACTTCCCAAATTAGTCTACCTTTGTGACCTAACTGCCTATGAAAACCAAAAACTTGATTTCTCCATATGTATAATATGGATTCATATCAAAAACATACATAGGCAAGTAAATAACATGTATCAAAGAATACATCAAGAAAATCTTAAAAATTATTCACCAATTTGCAATAATTTGGTTTTCAATTTATACTGACTTCATGTTCACATCAACGAGTAGACATAAAAAAGACAACACAAGGAAAACTTCAAATGAAGTCTATTTCTTGGGGTCTATTTTTGCAATTACAATTTTACAAAGCAGATGCGAATGAAGTCTACCATAACCGGTTGACTTTTTTTGTGGTCTTCCTTTGTTAATTTTTTGGTTAGTTTTGCAATTAAATAGATAAAACAAGGTAGACTTCAATGGAAAGTTCAACAGGTTAACTTCAAATATAGTCGACTCTGGTTAATTTTGCAATTGACCAACCCATTGACTTTACAGTAGACTTATGTCTACTAAGTAGACTTTAACAATCCGTCAACAAGAAAAAGTAAACTTTGTCGTGGTTAGTTTTGCAATTGACCAAGTTTGACTTTCGCCAAGTAGACTTCGTACGTCTGCATTAATGATGACTTTGTTTGCAGTCTGCCGTGGTCATTTTTGCAATTGACCAACATTTGCATTTTTTAAACAGTAGACTTCTTTTGCAGTCAACTAATTATTTTAAAATATTAATATTACGGTCAATGCTTAAATATTTTGGTCAATTCCAAAAATAGTCACTATAGAAGTCTACTCGTTTATTATCGTAAGAAGACTTCTACTAGCAGTCATCACTAAGAAGTCAATAATTTGGTCAATTGCAAAAATACACCTTAGTAGACTGCAAATGAGGTATCGGTTGGAAGTATTGTAATGCAGTCTACACTATATTTTTTTGTTTTCAAATGAAATTAAGGAGACTGGAATTTTAGTCTACGGGCTCGAAAGTCGATAAATTTTAAATTGCAAAACTGACCACATAGTAGACTTTACATGATATTATGACGGTTGGACTAACAAATGAAGTCTATTTTCGACAAAAAAACAAAGAAAATCACAAAATCTACCGGAAAATAACCTTATCGATGGTTGTTTCGCAATGTCAAGCACCGAGGACGTCATATTTAGTCACCACTGAAGAAACACAGCGCCAATTTTCCTTGTTCACGAGATATAACAAGATTAACGAACTTTTAATTTTTTAGATTAAAATGGAGAGGAGATGGAAGAAAATGAAGTTCTCATAGCATTGGGTGTTATTTAAGCTCACAAATTTGGGTTGTTGAAGCATTAAGAGCTTCAAATTTGGTTGTTAATGGTGGTTGGAAAATTGATGACGGTGGCACAACTGTAAATAAAAGAAGAAGATGAGGATATGGATGTAATAAACATTTTCGCAAGAAATTCAAATAAATCAGAAATAATGGCATTTCTGTGAATATATGGAATGACAGAGGATTTAGTAGGGAGAAAGTAGCAAATGTTGGAAAGAGAAAAAGAGGGGTGCAATTTTGCAATTAACTCAAGTCAGGGGTCCAAAATTGCAATCGTCCCATGATTATTAGACATATTGAAAAGGAAAAATTGGAAAATGAGAGATTAATATACATATTGAAAATAATGTGATAAACAGATGAGTTGTATAGAGATAAAGATCATTAATAATTGATGAAATAAAACTATAGTCGTGGTTAGACCAGAAGATAAGAGAAAATCTAAAGTACATGGTTAAATGTGAAACTTATAGCTATTAGAGGTAGTGGTTGTGAGAGGACAACACAAATCTTATTATATAAACTAATTTTAAAGGAGAGAAAAATTATAAAATTGGCTAATAATTATAAAATTTGTCAGGTGTTCATCCTGCTCTTCCACTGTGTGTAAGATTCTCTCCTGACCCCATAGAGAAAATCAAACTGTTTTTGCTGTTAAAGATTCTCAGAACACCGTATGCTGGTTGATGCGTCTTACAGCTTAATGCTATGGAACCTTATCTCTCGGGTGCAGTTCAATGAACTCAGGATCATGATGCTTGTCGTTACTTTCTCCCGGACACTTTTGGTTATTTGTGAAACAACCTGATCTATTTTATAATAATAATAATATAATTAAATATCTCATAATATTTAATTATAACTAAAATAATAAACTAATAATTAACAAATCAACATGCAAAGCAGAAACATAACTCATGACCAATTCCAGTAAACATCAACATGATACTATTCCTAATCATTTTATTCAACAACTTCGCATACTTCTATACAAGTTCGAACAAAATATAAACACAACCACAACACAATAACCGAGACACTAGATCATCCTCCTTCTCATCGTCATGATTCCACGTCACAAACCTGCACACCATAAACAACAATTGAGATACATGAGTATTATCACAAATACTCAGTGAGACGATCCTCCCATCTACTAGGCTATACACATAAGCAAAAAGACAAACACAATCAATAACAGAAAAAAAACCCAGACAATTCTGAACATATCCGTGATTCTGCGACCTTGCGTGGAAAATAACACTCTGAAACATGGATGAAGTTTCTTCATGGATATGCTTATTTAGGCAGTCGCAACTCCAATCTTGGATCCCTTGGTGCAGAAAGTTGAACATGCCTTTGCGCACTTTTCTACCGTTTCATTCATATTTTCACTTGTCTCTACTCATCGAAAATAATAGAATAGATTAACATTATGTTGTCTAATATAAATATCACTTTATGTTTGTTTCTTCAAATTTATGTTTGGGAAAATGTTATATTAAATTAAACAATAAAACAAATTAGGAAAATTAGATTTTTTTTTTCTTTTAACGTCGTTGATGTCCTCATCACCATCGACATCCCTCTTTTTTTCTTTCTTTTATATTTTTTTTCATAAGTAAAAATTAAACTCAAAAAAAAAAAAAAATCTATAAGTTTTTGTTAACACCAATTTGCTAAAGTCATGATTGAAGTTAAACTTGACAAACCATTCCCTCAGAAAATTGCAACTGTAGATGAAAAGAGAAATGTTTCTATGGTGGATGTTGAATTCCTGTGTTAATTACCAAGATTAGTGACCCAATTAATTCAGCTGCTACTACTTCATGTATCTTCCCTCCAATAATCCCTGACTCGACCACCTTGTTGATCTATTTGTTCAGAATCTCACATTCTCACTACCTCAAAAGTCACCTGTCACCACCGTGGATCATACTACTCCTGCTCACAATCACCATGTTTTCCTACATCCTTATATTGTTCTTGCTTCCTCATCACTAATAGATGAAACAAGCATCGCCGAGCCCACTACTCATATGCAAGTTACAGAATTCACAACAAGGTCTGCGGGACCTCCCCATTGAATTTTAAGTAACTACTCATACTACAACTACAAGCCAAGTGGTTTTCCTACCGTCATCAACTGTTGTCACCACTTCTGAGTTGAGCTTGGCTCTACCTCCATTTTCACTTATCCACTATTGCTTCATTTGGTCTCAGCTTCTAGAACGGGTAAAGATACTTTGAATGAAGATTATGGAGTTAACATCTTCACGGCTCAAAGAATCTTAAGGGAAAAGGCCTGTACACCCTACCCAAAAGTTTCAAGACATGTGGAAGGTTGTAGAACGTGGCAACTGGCAAATGCGGTTGTGTCCGTGGAGGTCGCAAACATTAGAGACTAATGGCATCCAATGATGGTATATGGTAGGAGCCAGTCCTAAAGTCAGATATTTATTCTTCAAGAGGAGTAAAAATCTAACTTCGTTTGTTGCTGGGACAGAACCTTTAGATTATTGTATTTTGATCCCAAATTTATATTTGGTTAAATTTAGGTGAATTAATTTTGAGGATATCTAGGTGATTTGATGAGATTTAAAAATAAGAATTATAAAAAATTATTGATGATTTGGTAAGACATCTTTAAATTTGAAAGTATTTTGAGTGATTTGGTAAGATTTATTCTTTTGTTTTACCAATGTTTATACTTTTTAGAACCCAACAAAAATAAGCAATCTTTCAATGATGTCAAGAGCATGGTTAGAACTTATAAGCTCAAATGCAAATTATCAAGGAACGAAAGTCTCTCTTCTCTACATGTTTTTATCTTTTAGCCATTTATTCTAAACTTTAAATAAAGATTCATTTATTGTAAAAAGGTTTTTTTTTGTTTATGAATACAAGTTTACATTCATACAAAAAAAGAAGTCTCTCTTTGGAACGAAAATCTGGGCTATGAAATGTATATTGGAGCATAGGGAGTTTTTTTATAGCGTTTCAAAAAGTTTTTAAAAGAATAAATTTCAAAAAGTTTAATAGAAGAATAGATTTTAAAAAGTTTTAAAAGGTTTTCTATAGAGTTTTTAGACTTGGTAAAAAAAGAATAGATTTTGGGAATGTTTATGTGTGTTTTATTAGTGATGAACCTGGTGTTTAGCTCGTTGATGAAGAAGCTACATATACGCATAAGTTTTTGAAGAAAACATTAGGCGGAAAATTCTTCCATTTTGAGACAAGTTCAGGGAAACTAGCTAGCTGATGCATCATGCATAGGAACTCGTTGAATATGCATCCTGCCTTAAAGCCTATCTATGGTTTTGACCTCGTTGATCTTAGCCACATGCATAGCTATGTTCCAAGTGCTATCTAGTTTTAGAGTCAGTTCATGCATGTATGCGTTAAGAAAACGAAGTTATTATAAAGTTCTGGATTATGTAACTTTTATTTACGGACACAAAAGAAACATCTTTCAAAGTTTGGTCCTCCTCTTTTCATAGTTCATATGCATGTTCCAGTAATTTTTGCTTAGAACAAAACGATCTCACATCAACACATAATAATAATAAAAAACTGAACGAACGACAAAAAAATAATAATAAATAATCATCATCATTCATATGCTCTCATTCGATGTGAATGTCAAACCAATATCTAAATTTCAAATACAAGATGCATAATTTTTTCTTTTTTTTTTTTTTTGAGTTAGAATAAAATTTTACATTTTCTTAAGAGAAAAAAGAAAAAAAAACACGAAAACCAGCTTCCTCTGCTTCTAAGAAATTAGCTTCCCACTCCAAATCGTTGGAGATATATAGTATTCTCAGCTAAATAGCAAAAGTCCAAAACCTCAACAGAAGCTACAAAAGCCTTGACCGCCACAACGACCACCGGAATAACGACCACCAACAAAAAGACTACGACCATCACCACCACCGTAAGCACGATTAAAAGGGCTAATGAAGTTCTTTTTATCATATAAAGTCTGGAAAGGTTCCTCATCAGACGATGATTCATCCATAGGCACGCTCTCTGCTTCAGCCTTTACAGATCCAGTTTTAACTTCATTATTTGACTTAATCAATGAGATCATTAGATCCATCTTTTCTTCGATCTTATGTAGACGAACACCAAACCCTTCCATTATCTCCATCACATCAGATATTTTCTTCTCAGTCGTCAAGTCTTTCTTCTGGTTCTCCAAATCATCTTTAAGCGTCGACGTCGTGTCATTAATCACACAAGGAGCTGCTTCAGCATTGGTGGCGGATTTATTGTCCATGAAGAAGATGAGAAGAACGTCTCTTGGTTATAAAGAGAGAAAATGCAAACCCTAGACAGCTGCTTAAGGAAGAAGGTTTTTTTTTTTTGGTAGGAAGGAAGAATGTATATGTAGAGTCTTTCTTTATATAAAAGCTGATTGCGTAAAAACAAAGCCATTGAGACATTGCGTAGAAACAAAGCCATTGATTAGTTCGACTTTATTGGATCGATTATTTCGGTTTCAGTTAACTTAGATTTGGAAATTAATTTATGGTTTTGGTTTTAGTCCAATATGGTTGACCTCTCTAAAGCAGTACATAATTAAATTTAGCGGGTTATTGATTTGGGTTTATATAGAATTTTAATGACTTTAAAAGTTATGTAAAATATGTTGTTATTTAATTACGACATTCTAAAACTCTTTTAATATTTGGTGTTATTAGTTATGGATTTGTAAAAGTTATTTTAAATCTTCATAAATCTAGTGTTATTGGATTATGAGTTTTCTAAAGTCATTAAAAATGTTATGTTATTCAAGTAAAACAAAAAAAATTTCCTACCAGAAAAAAAAATTCTTGAATTGTTAATGAATTCAATTATTATGTAATTAGTTTGAAATTTTATATATTTTTATTCATTAAAAAAAATGCAGACACCCTCATCAAATATAGAGATTGTGAATCATCGAGTCCATGATTTTTTTGTGGTTTTCTTGTAAAAAATGACATAATGAACATGGGTCTTCTCTTTGACCAAAAAAAAAAGAACTTGGGTCTTCCTACCCATGTGAATGCCAAAATAATTTCATAAAGACACAATTTGATGAGATGCGGTGTGAGATGGTGAAGAGCTTCCAACCGATGATGGAACCACATAAGACATCAACAAAACAAGCCGTGAAGATGGAGACTGAAAGTATAAAGCCTCAAGTCCAACAAGACAAGGCCCAAGCCCCAACTCATATGAAGAGTCTTCCTCATATTCATAACAAGACAAATGAGAAGTGCTTCCCTCTGCAACCAAATGAGACAAAATCACAGTCTACACAAAAGGAAAAGAAACGTGAACTAGCTTGCTCTCCAACCATCGTACTATCAAACCGTTTCAGTCCTATCCTATCAAAAGAGAGTGGCTAGATGATTGACAGATGTAATCGGATTCTACATTGCATCAAAGATGTAGAATGTTCTTTATGTAGTATAAGAATAAGCTCTTTGTATCCATTGTAATTATCTAGAAAAGATCAATACAATACAAGTATTATCCATCAAAACTATCTCTTATTTGTTTGTTCACATGGTATCAGAGTTTTCTTAAAACCCTAACCGGTGCTGTCATGGCAGAGAGTTCTAATCCTTTCCCGTTTTCGTCTTCTCTTCACGTATAGCTAGATCAGTTACAGTCAAACTGAGTGACAACAACTATCTTCTCTGGAAACCTAGTTTGAGTCTCTTCTTCGCTGTAAGAAGTGTCTAGACTTCATTAATAGGAGCATCACAAAACCACCGGTGCCTATTGTCACTAGCGCCGTTGAAACTAGAAAGCCAGAATATGAAGCTTGGATTTGTACAGACGAGCTCATAAAGTCATGGATTTTTGGTACCCTTACTGAAGAGGTGTTGGCTCTTGTTCATGCTCTGTCTACATCTCAAGATGTCTGGTTGTCTCTTGCTGGAAACTTCAAGAAAATCTTTGTTGCTAATTTGACCTCCGACGACGGTTGCAGCTTCTAAACATCAAAGGTAAAACCTTAACCACTTATTGCGGTGAGTTTCAAGCCGTATGTGACAACTTGAGCTCCATTAGCAAACCGGTTGATGAGAATATGAAGATCTTCACGTTTTTTAATGGACTGGGCCGTGAGTATGACCAAATAACTACGGTTCTCCAAAGCTCGATGTCTCGCATACCTTCCACAATGGTCAATGACGTCGTACTGGAGATCTCTGGTTTTGATTCGAAGCTACAGTCCTACGATACCCTGAATGATGCCTCGCCTCATCTTGAATGTTTGTGTGCTTTTCGTGTCTTCTGTGGCTTGGTTTCACTCTTGTGAATTCCTTGGATGAGTGAGAGGAAAATTGAGTCGGAGATCTAAGCTAGAGATCGAAGGAGAACGATGCTCAACATTAGTGTCGATTGATACTAGGAGGGTGTTGGTCGACACCAATGCGAGGAAGGCGCGAGGACTCTAAGGAGTGTGGATCTACACCATCGAGGAGTCGGTCGACACAAATTAGAGTTTTTAAGATGTCGAGTAGGTGTTGGTTGATACTAGTTGGGTGTCGGTCGACACCAGTTAGCCAGTGTTGGTCGACATTAGTTGGCCAGTTTTGGTCGACACCTTCTGATGTCGGTCTCCACCCTGTCAGCAGGCGGCTGACACATTGTTCTTTGTTCATGGTTTGATTGTGTTTTGTTGTTTGTTGTTTGGATATTCTCTATGCTTGTGTGTATAGCCCAGTAGATAGAAGAATTCCTGAGTATTTGTGATAATACTTATGTATTTCAATTGTTGTTTGTTGTGCAGATAAAGGTAAAGTATGATCATGGAATCAAGGCAATGAAGAGAAGGATATTTTAGTGGCTTGATTGATTGATGTATGGTTTCTGTTAGGTTGTTAGAGTTTGGTAATTAGAACCATGTTAGGATATTGGTTATTGCTTTCATGATATTATTGGATTTTGAATTGGTTATTGGTTATTGAATTTATTGGTTTGTTGGTTATTGGTTTATTACTGGTTTACTACTATTATTTTCGGTGTTTGAATTTGAATGTTGTTTATGTTGCTATTGGATATGAGATCACTAGTTAATGATTAAATAAATAAAAATGGGTCAGCTCGTTTCAAAGAGAAATGAGGAAGATATAAACATTGTTGAGTTCAATTTCTTTTTTTCCTTTTTTAAAAATTTATTAAAAAAAATCAGATTTAGAGTTCATTATTATATTATAATAACATCAGATTTTCATTATATGCACCTCATCTTAATGGATAAGAGATACAGTTTATTAATTAGCAAAAAAAAATAAGATGTTCATTTTATAAGATCTATAATTTACTTAGTATTATAAATAATTAAACATTAATATAATCATAATTAGCAAAGAAAAGAAAATCAAAACTATTATCATCTCATATTTAGAAAACTAACATTATCTTGATTATATTTGTTTTAAAAATCTGATCACTAAAACTTAATACATGTAGCGGTCTTGTGAGTTACTAACTCTCATAATCAAGTTTTCTATAATAAGATATGATTCTGCACAATATGTTTTCGATTATCTATTCTTGATTTAATTAAATAAATATTAATATTAAATGTTAAAAATCTGTAAAATTATGCAAAGTTTTTTTTTAAGAATAAAATTAATTTTCTCTTTCATAACCTTGGCTTTAAGACTATATATAGAAAAACAAACATCATAATTCATAAAATTATTTTACAGCTATTTGCATACAACATCATGATACAAAATATTGTTATGGTATTGTTGTTTGTAATAGGTTATGTTGTGATCATCTTCGAGAAGTCTTTAACTTTCAATAAAAGCGGAATAGCACTTTTGATGGCCGTGAGTTTGTGGGCTGTGCAAAGCATCGGGGTAGAAATTCATAGTACTTTTTTTTCATTTGGATTCATCTCTATTGTAAATGCTCTGTTGAAGTATATATAGCTTAAAAACAAAATAGCTCTACATTTATGTGCTCAATAATGTGATAAGCGCATGTTTACAGGCTTCTCGAGAAAGTGTTGTTTTAGAGTTTCAACACGCAACAAGTGAAGTTAGTCAAGTAGTGTTTTATTTGCTCGGCGCAATGACTATTGTAGAGATAATTGATGCTCATCAAGGATTCAAGCTAGTTACAGATTATCTAACATCTAGGAAACCAAAGATACTTTTATGGATGGTATTGTTGTTCCATTTCTGATATATTTTTGCTTCCTGGCTTTATGTTTTGAGGATATGAGTTTTCTTCTTCGCTCTTTCTCTCGCATTATCTTGACTTTAGCTTTATGGTTTCCTTTTCAGATTGGTTTTGCTACATTTTTCCTTAGCTCCGTTCTTGACAACCTAACAACTACTATTGTTATGGTTTCTCTACTGAAAAGACTGGTTCCTTTATCAGAATACCGCAAGTACGAAAATCTTATATTTTTGTTAGCTTTTGTTTTTTGGTTTTAGGCATTAAGCTGCTTTATTGTGAATCAAGGAAACACCTATTTGTGACATTGGTTTTTAAGAGAGAATCTCTATTTTGTGTAGTTATATTATTATCTTTTTAATAAAGAGAATATGAAACAATAATGATGTTTATTAACGTTAGTATATACATTATGTTCAATATAACCTATGACAAGACTTTTAGGAGCAGTTGTGGTCATAGCAGCAAATGCAGGAGGAGCTTGGACTCCTATTGGTGATGTTACTACAACTATGCTATGGATACATGGCCATATATCAACATTTTCGACTGTAAAGGTTTTTTTCACAATTTTTTTGATTCAGAAGATTAAATTAATTAAAGACCTTGAATATGCAAATGATATAAATTTCACTTTTATCTTTATATATAGAACCTCTTTTTACCTTCAGCGGTTTCTCTTATTGTTCCACTGGCTTTCATGTCATTGACAAGGTTATAAACTTTCTTGAATCCTCGACGTGTTACAACTTTTTGTAAAGTTTCAATACTGCATAGGTTGATGTGGTTTTCATTTTTTTTTTTTTTTTTTTTTTTNTTTTTTTGTAATTTTCAGTGAGGTAAATGGAGTGGGACTAAATAATCCTCCCACCCCATTATTAGATGATGATCAGATTGCTCCAAGAGGAAAGCTTGTATTTGGAGTTGGTTTTGGAGCTTTGGTTTTTGTCCCAATATTTAAGTCATTAACCGGATTGCCTCCTTACCTGGGTATTTTGTTGGGTCTTGGAGTTATATGGATTTTGACTGATGTGATCCATTATGGGGACTTAGAGAGACAACACCTAAAACTTCCACACGCTTTGTCTCGGATAGATTCACAAGGAGCTTTCTTTTTCCTTGGAATTCTGTTATCTATGAGCAGGTAACCACAAAAATGTTTCACTCAACCACATTAACTTCTTTGTTGTGTAAGAGATTTATATATATTGTTGTCTATTTTTTTAGTCTTGATGCAGCTGGGATTCTCAAAGTGATTGCAAACTATCTTAATGCTCATATACCCAATGTTGAGTTGATTGCCATTATTATTGGTGTGGTATCAGCCATCCTAGATAATGTCCCATTGGTTTCAGCAACCATGGGGATGTATAATCTCTCAACGTTCCCTCAAGATTCTGAGTTCTGGCAACTCATTTCACTTTGCGCTGGAACCGGCGGTTCCATGCTTATTACTGGATCTGCTGCTGGAGTAGCCTTCATGGGTATGGAGAAAGTTGATTTCTTTTGGTACTTCCGTAAGGTAATACTTAGATAGTTAGATACCTCTCTGGCTTGTTCAACATATAGATAACAAAAGTTAAGTTGTTTTCTCTTCTTTGTCGTGTAGGTGACTGGTTATACTTTTCTTGGTTTTACTGCTGGTATCGGGACTTACCTCACGGTTAACAGTCTCTCTCTTTAACTTCCAACAACCGTGGTTTCTATCTCTTTTGTTCAGTGAATCATAAGCTACATGCACTAGCATCAAGAGTTTCAATATCTATAAACTGGAATATTATATAACATTCTGATATATATGTCAACATCCCTTACATCATGAAGGTGGCTTCATTGGTGTTTAGAAAGATTATAAGTCAAAATATTTGTCATACATGAGGGATTCATTTATCAAAACAAGTTGAATGACAAAACAAACAAGATTTTATAACTTAAAATTCAAGGGAAGGTTACAAAAACCCATACAATGAAAATATGAAATAATTCAGTGAAATTGAGTTTCCTATGACCGTATTTTTTTTCATGTCGACAGTTTAATCAACTTCTCTAGTGCAAGCTTATTAAATCAATTTACAGTATGTCAGATCCGCTAGTACAAGTGACGTTTATCTCTATAGTATCCTTGTTCGACATTCTTCGTAAATGCTGAAGAAAAAAAACCTCATATTGATAACATAATAAGCATATATACATCTAGGTTCACCATTAAACAAGGGATAATATGCAGGAATTCTATTTAATTATTGTATATATTTATAAATTTAAAAAATGCTACTCTGTTTTTTTACAAAAATTAGTTTGAGTGTTTAAGAGTTGTATGATAAAAAGAAATCATTAAAATTTACAATAGAATTTGAGATGAGCCATTGTTGTTATTATTGGTGTAGTAATTATCACCCTCTCCCTTTTATAAAGAACTAGAATTTGTATCGGCACACATGCAGGATTTTAATTTTCTACACATATCAATTTTTGAGGTCAAATATAATCATTCAAACTTTTGAGTATAATTTACTTATTGGTTCTATGATTTTAATAGATTTGGAAATCCATACAAAAATCATGTGTTATTTAATCATTGATTTTAAAATACTTATCAAAATTATGTGTTATTGGTTCTATGATTTATAAATACTTGTTAAAATCCATGTTATTATTTAATAATTTGTTTTTGAATTTAAAATCCACATTATTTTTTAAATAGATTTGAATGGATTTGAAAGTCAAAAATAGAAGGATTCAAATCTAGTGATGAAACATGTTATTGCAAAATCCATATGTTTTGATTTAAATAATTTATAATTCTATATGGACAACACACTCTTTGTTTTTCAACATCACTTTCTTTTTACCTTCTATTGGCTTACATATAACACATACTAGACTGTTGTAAGTTGATTTTCGAGACATATTATAACTTTTCTCTTTAATTACTATCTCTCAATAGTCAAATTTGGACTAAAAACATTTGATTCAATTTATAAAATATAAAATTTGTTTTCCTTTTTGATCATGTTATAAACTAATATTTCAATTACAATTTTATTTTCTCTGTTTAAAATTTTATAAATACAATTACATAAAAAAAATTTTATTCTATCATAAATTTCTTTGACTTAAAAATAATGGAAGCTTACCTGAACATTTTGTGAACCTCAAGTAAGGTAGGTTCATGTACAAATCTCATGTAAAGCTATTTGACTCTTCACTGTTTAAAGTCAAGAAACGATCCATTTAATTCCTTTTGTTAGTAAAACTCATTATTTCCAAAAGATTACGTACAAAACTTTAGTTAAAGTAGTTTACAAGTGTGAGGTTCCGAGCGCAAATTCTCAAATTCTCAATGCTCCCAAGTCACGCGACAATGATACAATGAATGTGATATCATAATGACCAGTATAAACTATTCGATGGCTACAACAATAGTCAAAGCCTTTGATCCCGACATTGCATTATGGCGAAACAATTATGTGAAAAATTTGCAGATTATTGCTAATCACTTTTTTTTAAAGTGCACTTGTAAATTTAGTGCCATCCACAAACAAATTTTATGTTTTGTATCCAATTATATGCTCTCTATTATATGTGGTTACTTAGCTGACAGTGTAACTAGATCTGGACCATTTTCGCAATTGGCTCTAACCTTTTTAAAATAGGGTTCTACACTTTTAGGTTAAATCAAATCAGACCATAAATTTACACCTTTTACCAACTGAGCTATAGGAAATTTCGAAAAATTTTGGGCCAAAATATAACTTTTCTTGCTGTCCAAGTTACTCAACATAGGTGCTCTCTGTTTGAGCTTTTCCGTTGCAGTGAGGAAGAATGCATTATTACAACGGGGTTCTTGAGTTGGAGGATAAAATCCCTGCTTTCGTGTGGGAGCCTAGCTAGCGGTCACAGATTTGCTGTGATTCACGGAGACAAATCAAAGCCAGGTGTCAGTTTCTATTCTATGGAGACTCCCCAAAATCCTGAAACGGTTTCGAAGATAGCTACTTTTCAAGACAAGCAAGCCGATGCCCTCTTCTGGTCACCAAGAGGCAAGTACATAGTTCCCGCTGATCTGAAAGACTGCTTCGATGGCCACCTCGAGATTTTCGACGTAGATAAGCTTGAGACTATGAACAAAGCTCCACAACGATATCTCGTGGGATCCAACTAACTGGAAGGTATGGTACTCACTCTGATAAATGTGCTTCTTTTAATGTTATTTTATTTTAAATTTATGTGTTTTTAGTACTCTTTTTCGGCTCTCGAGAGATGTTGCAACCGCGGTTACACAAACCGAGAAGATTACTAAGCCAGAGTCCAAGTCCGAGAAACGTGAGATCAACGGCTTTAGTGTGTGGTCTTTCACCGGGGAACATCTTTACTTGTCATGGACATATTATCGCGTCTTATAAGTAAATATTTCAGGAAATTGTTTCCAAACTAGAATACATGCACCGAAATATGCATGGCGTGGTGGCTAATGTAAATTCTCATATGGTTAATTAAAAACCAAAAAAATAAGTATCTTTTTAACTATGTTTTTGGAAGGATGAGATTTTCCTCCTGTGGGGTGTGAGAATCACTATTTTCCATTATAGAATGTTTCATAACCCCTTTTGCGTGAAATGAACTAGGATAGAGAAACTCGTTAAACATACAGAGATGTCATTCTTGCTTTATGTGTTCCATAAATTTTTGGTCCATATGAGGAGCTGTCATGAGGAGCTGTCACGAGGAGCTGCTCTTGAACAAAGGTATAGAACCAGACGAGCCCCATAGTATTGATCCACCAAGAAGTGACCGTCGTGTTGTGAAGCCATCTTGTTCTGTGAGCACAACAAGATTCTATCTCTTTACCATTCTTTTTTTTTCGAAAAAATGAAAATTTGATCAGAGCAGATAAATTGATCTATTCTTTTTTCTTTCTTTTTTTTTTTCCTTTTTTTGGTCAGAAACTTTTTTCTAGTTTACAGATTCCATGTCCACTGTATTGACTTAGAAAGACAACGGAATCAGAATTGCATTTGGTTGTTGTTTCCATGATTCTGCTTCTGTGCATAGTTTAGGCTCATGATATAAGGTTCTAGTCTCTCAACTGTTTTGTTTGATTCAGCCAGCTAAATTAATATCATAATAAACATATATTCTGTGCTCGCAACAGTATAGTTGGAGAAATTCAAAACCCTTCTGCGCACCTTAACGTTGTAAGCAATCAAATCTCCTTTTTTGAACTCTGTTTACTTTTAACCTAAGCCTTGGCCATTAAATCTTATCTAACACTTATGAGTGACCTTCAATTTATACCACAGATAAAAGCTGATATAGAGACAAAGGGAGAACTAGCAACTCTAGTAACGCCTAATTACTTTATTTTCACACAAGTGGCTAGTTCTTTTACATTTTAAACTCGACCATGTTTTTTATGTACTGAGACCATAGTGATTTATTCATATATAAATGATCAATTCCCCAAATTTTATATAGATTTGATGAGTTTTGCATCATTACATATCTTACATTACATGTGCATTCCACTTTGCCTAGGGCCTTACAGGCTGATGAGTGATGTCACTACAATAACGCCAAGGAGAGGCAATTTTGTAGAAGCGGCTAGAAGGGGAACTAGGGTTATTGAGCAAGCATCTATTTAAAGAAGTGTATGTATGAGAGAGAGTAGCAAGGTTAAGTAGAGAGAACAAAAACAAAGAGTAAACTTGTGTTTTGTGTTCTTGGGGAAACAGAGAGAGACAAGAGAGATTGAATCGAGTGAGCTTGTAAGGGGTTCAGTGGGTGAGAGATCTCTTTGTAGTAAACTCTGTGATTAGTGGATTCCGGGAGAGAGATCACGGCTAGCTTCCTCGTTAATGGAAGTGAACTGGGTAAACATTTGTTTGGTATGCTCTGTTCTGTTCTTTTTTCTTCGTTCTGTTGGGTTTTGAGTTCGTTGTGTGTTTTACAAACTTAGTTAAGTTCTTCAAATCCTTGGTTTAAACTCATTCAAGCTAAAGACATCAACTTTAGCCTCTGTTTAGCTTGTCACTTTGAGATCCCAGTCGAATGGATGCTTGACTCGGGAATGATAAGAAAGGTATTGCTTTCTTCCGATGAGCACCGGTTACACTCTGTTTGTCCTCTTTTTAACATAATTATAATCCTGTTAATGTGGTGTGTGGCTAATGTAAATTCCTTGGAGAGAAACACACACAAAAAAAAAATACTTAACACTATACTACAACGACTTTGTTGCTTCTTTGATCCTTCTCTAAGTATATCATGTGTAGATGTCCATAGCTTGGATCATATAACTCAATAGCACAAGTCAAAGTCTTTTAAGCAAAAAAAGAAAAAAGAAAGAAAGCGATGTGCATGAACAATCATGTCAACCATTATCAAATAAGAATCATTTTCCCAAGACAATACATTACAATATGATTCTTATGTCTTTTTTGTGTGTTTTGAATCAGCTCTCATCACATGTTGCTTTCCATTCGCCACGTTCGGACAGATCGCAGAGGTTATCGATGAAGGAGCGACCAGTAAGTATACACATTCATTATCGATTATGTTTATTATGTGCAATTGCTGTATTGCTCGAAGACGAATATAATTCAAAAATAAAATATATTCAATTCGTTAGCAAATATATCATGTTTATCAACAAAAAAATTGCCCGTTCTACTTTGATACTGTCTTGTCTTGTATACATATAACAATATAACACGTATATTAATATAAATATTGTAGGCGCATGCATAAACATATATTATGATTGGTGTAAGAAAAATCCATCAGATTATGATTGTCAAATTGGACAAAAATTACGGGATAATAAAAAAATCAAAATTTTATTAATCACAAGATCGTTCGAAGTGATTTATGCTAATTTTGAATTGTAAAACCAAGATAAATTTTTGTAGGTTTACGTATATACGTGTGATGTTTAGGTTGTGGGACGGCTGGAATGTTGTATTGATTGATATGTTGTTTGTTTGCAATACCGTGTGTGTATACATGCACATTCCGGACCAAGCTCCGAAGCAAGTACGGGTTACCAGATGCTCCAGCTCCAGATTGGATCACTCATTGCTTTTGTGAATATTGTGCTCTTTGCCAAGAATATCGTGAACAATCCTTCAATATGGTAAAACCATCCAGCTCTTAGATCTCTCTAAAAATAATCTCAACTTACTGTATAAAGTATTTTATTAAACGATTTATTTGACTTAAAATTGTATATCATATATTGGTGTATATAGGATGGATTGGCAATGTGCAAAAGCAGCGAATGGGTCAGCAACAAGAGATGATGGCTCCTCCGATCGGTCAACGAATGATGGGTTGACTTGGATAAAAATATTTTACACCAATATGCTCCTTATTTGAGTTACTCTCTCTCTCTCTCTTCCTTCTCTATGTATTTGTTTTATTTCACGACCAAAACATAAATGTCAGCGAGGCTTTTTTTTTTTTTTTTGGGTGGGCATGAGCTAATAATCTATATGCCATAGTTGTTGTTGCTATATACAATTTCTTATTATATCATGTTTGTGTGAATCACTGAATCACTAATTCTAATCTACACAATCATATTTATATTGCCGGATAGCCGGCAATCAATCATCTCCAACCTGCATGAATACAAGAAAGATTCATCAGATTCACTGTAACCAATTGTGCAGCATATGAGCATCTAGAAATGATCAGACATTTCAATCATGAAGACATAAATGACAGAGCAGAGAAAACAAAACAAATGACTCTCACCTCTCCACTATCATAACAATCCATGGTGAATCGATTAACATGAACTTCGGTATTGAGAAAAAAAAAAAACAATTAGGGAAGACATCACCCATGGGCATAAACGACGTTGGATTGGTCTTCTCAGAAAACCCTCTTTCTCTCCCGCTTCTCCTCCTCTCTCTTCAAGCAATAACACTTGTGCGGTCGATCGATGATAAATCTTCTAGATCCTATTTAAGCTTTTTATATTTTAATAACATTCACATGACAGTTAGTCAAAGTATAAAACCAAAACAAAACTTATAGTTTCGTCAAGAAAAATTATAAAAAGACGAAACAAAAAGGATAACTAAATCATTCTATTATTTAATTTAACTGCATGCAACGGTTCAAGATCCTTATTATGATTTATATATAACTACTGTTCTTTAATTTCATGTTTGTCTCCAACTATAGAAGAAGCGAAATGGGTTCATGTCTTGTGCTAAGGTTTGGCTTTAAAGCAATGGTTTATGTCTTGTACCACTAGCTTGTACCTTTAGTCAAAAGTCTTGTGGGAGATAAAGATGATGAATTAGTTTGAGACAAGGCATGAACATTAGTTGCAATCAATAGTGTGGCTTCAGTTCTGAAGATTATGAATCTATTATAAATAACTGAATTTCCTATTACATTATGTAGCTCTCTAATAAATAATCCTCTTGAGCTATGCCAATTGAAATGAGCCAACTTCTTAATAACAATAACTAATTATGTGCCATCCTGACTCAACAACCGCACTTCCCTCTTCATTTTTCTATCCAGAACGACTTTGAGAAAAAAGATAGCAGGGTAAAATTAAAAAAGCCAAGAATATTTCATTAAGGGTAGCCAAATAATATGAAGGTGAATGTGAGCACTTTCGACCTCTCTTTAATATGTGTTATAGATGAGTAACGTACATATATATTGATGATACCTTTTATCACACAAAATCAAATATATTACCTGTAAACCTTATATGTATCTTGTAATTAAATGTTTTCACAATCACATACATTATTAGACTTTTAATATTCTAAATGAAAGCTTCTATTTGATATATTGTTTATTAATATTTTATAAACTTGATAGTAAGGAAAACATTTTCTATTACGTATTCTTTTTGACTTTGTATAATTGTTTGCATTTTTTAGAAATGGGGGTGTACATAATATTACAAAAATTAGTGACTTTGAAAGTTTTGTAAGAAAACTTAAAAATCATGATTTTATTTATTCAGTTATGTATCATGCATATAAATCAGAGCCAATTTTATATTTTTAAGATCCATACACACAACTTCCATAACTAGGATCTGTAACAGCAAGTGTGCCTGTATTTTTAAAACTACACGCCTTCATGATTCGACCGTGGCTCTGGTAATAAGCATTCATCACAAACGACGCATGACTTACAAGAGTATCGGGGATGAAACAGGACCCCCCTGGTTGGATTGGCCCACAATCAACTCCTTGACTACATGCAAAATTAATATTATCTTGTAGTTGCGCATTCGTCGCGGTCAGAGTTGCTATACACCATTGTGTGGAACTTACCACATAGAGATGGTTGATCATGATAAAAGATAGAAAAATGAAAAGGATTGTCAAAGGCGATGACATTTTCATAATTGTTTAATTTGACTAGTTTTTTTTTTCTTCTTCTTCATCTTCTTGATATCTATGTGAGTGTATATGCATCCATATTTATAAGTATATATGTGTCTTTATATTATATGTATAACATAATAGAAAGTCAAAGATTTAAAACTATACTTAGGTTAGAAATTTATATGTATAATTAGAAATCTGACTTTAAGTATATATATGTCTTAAATAAATTTTAATCACTAAATAAAGTCAATTTTAAGATATTCTAGGAATACATAAATATGTCTTTATAAATAGAAATAAATCTCTCTAATAATAAATCTATCTTTATAACAATAAATACATAAACTATTGTATCAATATTTAAATCACAGCATTAGCTCTGTATTTGTATCAGATTACTGAGAAAACATAATAATAATAATAATCACAAGTTATTATTATATATTTTGTATTTTATTAGTATCGGGACATTTTTAAGATTATACCAAATTCATAAACAAAAATGAAAATTACACTCAGTGTTATCATTATTTGATAAGATACCTACACTTTCTCAAACAAAAATTGACAAAAATTAGTGAGTTATATATATATATATATATTTATATTTAAAAGTCGTAATTAATTCAAAATATCTAATGAAATAAATATTTTTAAAATCAAGTCAAATTAAAATAATTTGCTAGAGCTGAAAAATTCATAATTATTTAAATTTACTAGTTTGTAGTTTTATAATTAAATATGTAACTAACTTAAACAAAGTTTAATCCTATATTTAAACTAATATTATCTAAAATTTTAACTAACATAAATCCAGGAAAAATAAATTCTAGCTAATCTTATTTTGATTTTACAAATTATATATTAGTTAATAGTTAATGTTATCAATAGTAAATAAATTTATTATTACCTGAAGTTAATTATAAAATTACAAGTATCTCATTTAAAAAAATTATTTAATTATTTTGTTTAAAAAAATTATATTTAATTGGTAATTAAAGACAAAAAGTCATTTTGTGTATTAATTAAGATATTTCCAATAATTGAATAATTTAGTGTAGATTTCAAAATTACTTATAAAAATTAGGACACACTATCAAATTAATCCATTAATATTTGGTTACATTAATTTTTGTGATAAAAAAACTTAAGTGTGAGAAATGAAAAAAATTGTTAGCAAGCAAACAGAACTGTTAGCAAGCAAATGACATTTTGCAGACCAAAAAAAAAAAAGATTCACTTCATTGATTCTAAAGATAGGCTTTTGCAAACAGAATGCTTGTCATTCATCGATCCATCTTTTTCATAAATTTTATATCGAATATCTACTATTTTCTTTGATTTTACGAGTTATTGGATTCATCTCTTTGTATGCTTATAGGGATTATGGAGATAGATACAAAATTACAAACTAAACCTAAGAGATAATTCGATCTGTCTGGACGTCTTTAATAAGCCATTAATCTTTTTTTTATACCCCTTGAGTGTAATTAAAAAATAAGTGGCTTTGATTAGATCATTTGAACTGCTTGTAAGCTTTGTAAATCATTCTGTTATACGAAGATGTCACCATGATTGTGCTGTGATGGCAAACCCCTAATTTTTTTAATATTGAATTAGTGAAGCAAAACTTTTAATTATCGAATTAAAATATGTCCAAGGTTCTTGCTTATTCCATCCATTACATCAACATTTCCAATTTCAAACAATATAAAATGAGTTACAACGACCTTCCTTTGGACTATACATCTAAAAACTTTAACAATATAGTCTTTATATATTACAGAATGACTTATAGAACTTACCCGATATTGATAGTGTACATAATAAGACATTTATTGATACTAAGTTACTCCTATACTACTATCTCCGTCAGTTCCACGACCAAGCTGGCCATGGCACAACTTAGCCCTTCAAGGAACTGTGACCGAGCCTCTAAAGTAAATTGTATGTTTGTGGATGTATAAATCTCTCAGCATTTCGTCAAGATTCCCGCAAAGTAAGACTGAGAGACTCTTCTGACTCGCTCTCAACATATCGAGAACAAAAGTGCTTAGTTAGTCTTTTTGATGAGAAGAATTAACCTCATGACTCTCAATTCTCAAAATCAGTAGACATGAAAAACAGTTCTCACTACCAAACACAGAACATACCCATTGCAATCTAGATCAGTGCAACAACTGAATTACGGACAAGTGCAGTTTTATGACTAATGATGGCTGAACGAGAAGAAGAGATGATACGCATTGCCTTATATTCTATCAAAGAATTGGTCCTTTATATTCAGGCAAGTTGTCCCAAAACGAGAAGCACTATAACATTACAGAGACAGAATTCTACATCACATTACCAAACTATATAGCACAAGTCACATAACAGTTTTCTGTTCAATATTGTTTGATACCAAAAAAGAAAAACCAACGTCTAACTCTTTATTTCAACTCATTTTATACAGCGTTGATACATTTTTAATCTGTTTAGATAAGAATATTATATCTATGCTGAATTTAATATCAATAAAAATATGTATTATCAATTATCAAATTAGAAGTATTAATAAAACCATTTTTCCCGTAGTAAGGGTTCAACGCTACTAGTTAACAATATGTCGGAAAGGAAAAATAAAAGATATAGAAAATGTAAAGAAACAAAATCGTTTAATATATTAATATTTCATATGGTAGTTATATTGTTTATGTTTTTTGTTCTTTTATTTGTTGGTAAGTGATGGTATAAAATCATAACTGATAATCCAGAATACAACTACATGATGATTTTACTGCAAGAGGAACGGCACAGCTTTTATTTATAGGACTATTAAAAACGGTTGGCACACAATCCTATAAACAGAACATGAATGGACTGTCATAAAGAGACTAAAAACATCCTAAATAAATATAAACTAGCCACTGCAAAACCGGAATTGCTGATGAGGAAGTTCTCTCGTGCTGTTTCAAAGGTGGTTGAGGTAAAAAGAAGCGTTACCTAGCTCGTCCTTGCTGCACAAGGAAGCGTTTCTTCAACCTCAACTTCTTATGTGTGTTCTCGCTTGCCTCTTCAACTCCTCAAAACTTTAGAAAGAGACATTGTTCTTTGCAGAGAAGAGTGAATTCGCAATAACAACTGAGCAAGAAAGAATTGGGAGAATCACGGAATAAATAAATAGTTTCAAACTTGTTGAAACTATTTACACAAACGTTTTCGTATTAGTATTTACATGTTGAAACTTGAAATAAATAGTTTGTATTCTTTCTTCTTTTCGTTTTTTTTTATAAAGGAGATGGGATTGGGACCTCATTTTACCATTGGTTATTGATTCAATTATGGGTGTTAAATATAGACACTATGAATTATGATATATTTGTCATTCTTCATCATTTGTTTAATATATATTAAGTTTATCATAATTCTAAACAAATAGACAAATAGTACACGTTTTTCTATTACGTAATTATTTGTATTCGTGTAAAACTAAAAAATATACTTATCAATTAATATAAAAAATTATATATAAGCTACCGGATATAACTGTTTGCAAATAAAATGTTTTAAACTTTTGCTTTGTCAAATATATATAGAAAGAGGATGATTGACCAATTTCAGAAGTTTACAAAATACAGTATGATATTCTCTAAATGTTGGCAGAACTAATTCAAGCTGTGTTATGTTTTCGCTTTTATGACATGTACAGTAACAGAGTAAGATAGGATGGCAGTTAGGTGGTATAAAATGTGACACTCACTATCAAGAACAAGAAAACTAATGGGATCTACAGAAGAAGAATGATTTCAAACATTTCTTCCTTATGAATCTGTTGCCATGCGTATGCTCTTGTCTTCCTTACCCGGAGAAGTTATGCCAGCGGAGGCGACTACGGCTTGTGCATGTCTCGGTGGTCAAGAAGTTGAGACGGAGAGAGTTCAAGCTCCTCCACGACCCAAAAGGTCACTTTCAGTAGACAAAATAGATTTGTTTAAATGGAAGTGATAAGACCGGTTTGGTTTGTGCATAGACATGAGCAGTTTGGTTCGGTTAAGTTTCTTAGGACGAGGCGTCTTCGCGGTTACTCATTAGCTAGATGAGCGGTAACTTCTGCGAGCCTTGACGCCAAATTTCCTTCACTGCTCCATTTGGGTTATCATAGTCAAAATACCGTGTGACCTGTGTGCATTGGATCATTCGGGTATGAGAAACATTCCTAAGAGAATCAACTATTTGAAGAGGTCAGACTTCAGAGGTTGAAAAGAAGGAGACGATACCAAACTCATCTCTCTCTGATACTCCAGGATCTTCTTGGTTTTTATTTTCCTCAGCATCTGAACCAGAAATCCAGGCAAGGTAACAAAGAATCACAATGGTAGATCTATGAAGCCACATAAGAAGATCATACCTTCTCGATATCCTCTATGTCAGCTCCAAGTTTCTCGAGGACAAGAGATCATCACCACTTATATAGTTTGATAAAAACGAACAATATCATAAACACTGCAATGCATTCTCTAGTAAAAAAAAAACAAACCTGGAACACTCTGGAGCAATATTCTCCCATTTGAAGAACCTAAACGAGCACCATACCTCTTGAACCCAGGTTCCATGCTTCCAGAAAGAACAACCACCACAGGAGATTCACTTCCAGTGACACACATCAAAGCTTTCCATATGATCAGAGCAGATGTAACAATCATCCCTACCAGTTTCCAACACAGAGAACAATTTATCATGTACTTATACCACAATTTTTTCATATAACTCAACCATCAGGCGTCTAACCTTGTTAGCTCAGAACCAAAAAAAAATTCACAAACTTTTAAACAATAACAGTTAACACATTTCCCCTCAACACACTACATACTTCATAATTTGCATGTAACACCCTATTACCTAAATTTCAAAGTAAACGATCTAATGAAACCATCAACTTCACCAACTCTAATAAACTAAAGAATAATTTTCTATAAAGTAGATGAAGACAAGTCTTTAGTAACCAAAACAGAGGTTGTACTCGTCTTAAACCTCTGTTTTTTGCTCGAACCAAAAAAGGATTTACCGAATAAGAGGCATGTGAGAGTGAGAAAACGGCTCATGAACTCTTCTTCTTGTTGGAGCAGGTTTTTTGGCGGTCTCTGGTACTCCAAAAACATTCCAGAAGCAGAGATACTCATCACCTGCTACAGAAGCTACGGTACAACCATCGGGACTCTGAGCCATACAAAGAACTCTTGATATATGACCGGAGGAGAGCTCAGTTATTTTGGCCATGGATGGGTAGTTCCAGAGGGTAAGTTGATTCCCATGTGAGCTAAGCAACTCTCTTTCCTTGGTGCTCCATAACAAGGAAGAAACTTGAGAAGCAGTGTCTACTGAATTCAAGCAAGCCCCAGTGAGGGTGTTCCAGAACTTAATCGTCTCATCACCGCCAGTTGCAAGCAAATTGCTCTGGAACGGAGACCAGGAGAGAGCTTTAACCGCAGAAGTATGTCCCCTGAGCCTGTGCAGCCATTGGGAACTGGAACAAAGATCCCATATGTGTACCAAATTGTCGTCGCCACCACTAGCTAGTCTCTGACCAGATGGTGACCACCTGAGAGAACAAACCTCACGAGTGTGACCTTTGTAAGTTGCCACGACGTGTGATCTGATACGCACATCGTTGTTGATGATCCTTCCATTGAATCTTCCCGTTGAGAGGATGTGGTTGTTCCAAGCCAGTGACACTACTCTCGAGTGGCCGTTACACGCTTTGAATGTTCTCAGTAGAACTTGGGCAACGGAGTCCCAGAGCTGCACATAGCCGTAGTTGAGGCCAAGGGCGAGGTGACGACCATCAGAGGCCCAGTTCACACTCGTGACGGGTCCTTTGTCTTGGTCAACAGTCACAAGATGAGAAACAGAGCCAGTGGAATGATCCCAGAGATAAACAGTGTTACCCAAAGCTATGGCTAAGAGATTAGCACTGCCCCAGTCAAGCAAGTTGAGATAGAAATCATCAACAATGTCCAGCGCGTCCAGCGTTCTCTCGGGATCCGGAGGAATGCGTCTGCGAGGCTTTAGGAGTGGTTTAGGTTTAGGTTGGTGGTGGTCAGAGGAGTAGCGACGAGTTGGTGAAGGTCGCTTGTTCCTGAAGGCGAGGATGCGATTGCGATTCAAACCCAAAACCTCTGCCAATTGCTTTCTGTAGGCAACCCGAGATGAATCAATTACCTTGGCTTCTTCTTCTTCCAGCCTCCTTCCTTCCATTAACTGGAACTGCGCGTATTCAAAATCCATCGCCGAACGGTTGGGTATGAATCTATCGTACTCCGTTTTCATCTTTGAAACAATCAATCGTAAACCCAGATGCAGATGAAGAAAGAAGAAGTTGAATTAAGAAAAACACGAACGTTAGAACTTAGAATAAAGAAAGAAGAACGAAGCAGTTGAATTAAGGAAGAGCGGATTAGGGATTTGTGTCGTATCCTAGGATTACATATGGAAGAAAGAAGAATTTAGGATTAGGAATAGGATTTCCTTTTCTTTTCTTTTTTTTTCCAATTAGTAGGATTAGGATTAGGGTTTCCTTTTATTATTCACACTATTAAAGAAACTTCCTTTTTGACAAAATAGTCTGATAAATATATATATATATATATATATGAAAAAATTAAATATAGGGATATGGTTCCACTTTATATAACTTGCTAGATTTGTTCTAATTACAGTAAAACCTCTATAAATTAATAATATTGGGATCAAGACATTCTATTAATTTAAAGTAATATTAATTTATCTATAAATTAATAATTATTAATTTACACTATAAAATAATAATTATGAATTGAGATAATTTTAGTAAAATAAGATTAGTTTTTCAAATGTTGTAAATTTTATGGTTTAGGAATTAAACTTGTAATATTTAGAAAACATTATTGACAATTAATTACAAATACTATAGACAAATTGACTTATACACATGACATATATAAATTCAAATTTATGAATAGTATCAATTTTCCTATTTTAATAGTCTGTCAAATTATCAAATTGTAAATGATGCATATATAAAAATTGAAAATTTTAAAAATTTAACTATTTGTATGACATGTTATAGAATATTTTAGAGATATAGTTATAGTTTGAAGATACAACATTACAATTGTTCTATAGAAATGAGCTTTATGAGAAACATACATTATTATATCACTATATATATATATGTAAATTTACATGATTATTAATTTACGATATTATTGGGACCATATTTTACATAGGGATTTCAAAAAAAATTATTATCTTATTATCTTATCGAATTTTATTAATTTTTACACTTACCTGATTTGGGACCAGCAAAATTTATTAATTTATAATATTTATTAATTTATAGAGTATTAATTTAGAGAGGTTTTACAGTATATGAAAGCCAAATGGAAACTATGATATCATATAAATTAATTGTATAATTTCATTAATGTATATTTACAAATTATGATATTATATCAATAATTTTAATGTATAATTTTCCTAATTATGATTTTATATGAATTAATTGTATAATTTCCTTAACCCTTTTTTGTTTTTAACAAAATGTAATTTAACCATTTTTGTTGTATAATTAATACTTTAAACCAAAATTATAAAATTGACATCATGCCTCCTCGCTCACAATAAGTACTAACTTTAAAAATCAAGCTTTAAAGAATAAGACATTCCTTTAGAATTTTTAAATAGAAAAAGTTTACTATATAATTTTTGATATTTAACAAAATTTAATTTTGATTTAACAAAACTTAAGCGGGAAAAAAAAGAAAAAAAAAATGTCGTTTCTCTCTCGAGGCGACTCATGTGGCGATGGCACCCTCTGGTTTTTTTTCCGGCGAATCCGGCATTTTTCTCCGATCTGGAGTCTTTTCTCCACCTACAAAACCATCAATTCCTTTTCTCTCATTCTTGTCGGCGGTTTTTCTCTGTTAGTTAATTCTGACAGTTTCTTTTCTCCTATTTCTGCGGGAGATAACCGTTTTCTAAAACCGCCACGGATGATCCTATATAAATCTGTTTCTTTATCCAAATTTTTCCGAATTGACCAGTCTACCGAACTCCTTGTTCTCACTTCCACCAATTCCATGAGTGACTACTTACGAAAATCCGTTCGGGATCTCGATCTAGGGATTGCTGATGCTCCAATAACTTTGTCTCCTGAATTCGTTTCGAGAGCTGCGGCTGTTAACCGGTACTCTCTTGTCGTTACTCCGGTCAATCCCCGTAAACAAAATCTACGGGCTCTCATTCGCCAAATGCCTCGTGTCTGGGGTTTTGCAGAGGAATGTGTAGGGCGAATTGTAGATGGGGGTCGAATTCAATTCCGCTTCCAATCAGAGGAAACAATGAATCTGGTACTTCAGCGTGGTCCGTGGTCATTCAACGCATAGATGGTATCCGAATTTGGATGAGAATGACATGAAGATTATCCCTTTCTGGATCTAAATCCAAGGTATTCCAATTCTTTACTTAACCAATGTCATGGCTAGGAGAGTTGGAAATAGCCTAGGTTATGTAACAGAAGTAGACTATGATGAGAATGTCAACCAGGTTGGTTCTGTTAGGGTTAAGATAGACTGGAATATCGATAATCCTCTTTGTTTCAAGAAAAATGTTCAGTTCATGCCAGGAGAGAACACAGTTTTCTCCTTTCGTTTTGAACGTCTTCGCAACTTTTGCAACAAATGCGGTTCTTTAAAACACGACGCAAAAGAATGCCCCTTGCTTTTGACAATGAAGATCCTTATGTTTCTGGTGAGGATAGTGATGGAGATGACCACCCTGACGATGATAACACTATGGCTGATGTTGATATCGCTCCTCCTATGCCTATTGTGGTTTTTATTCCTGGATTACAAGTGGCACCCCATCAATGCTGGTCACAATTCAGGCCTCATCTCAACACACTCTTCAGACATCCCCAGTGTCTTTGAGGATACAAAATTGACTGCGGAACGTATACGGTATCTTCATGCCAAGTATACGCGTAATGGTTTCTGTCCAACCATACTCCGAGACTTCCTTGAGGATAACACAGATAACGCAACCCCTGACTTTGTTTTTAATAAACGTAAGAGAGTGCGATTTGAAACCGCCTTTAACAAAGCCAATTCTGCGGAAGAGATGGCGGTTCTGAGCCATCTCCGAAAACAGGGAAAGACAGACAGTTCAGTTGGTTCCTGTTCGGTCAAGTCTGGATTCGACGGAGGCGCGGGGGCCCCGGTACCCCTAGAGGATCCCCCATGAAGATGATCTCCTGGAATTGCCAAGGCATCGCCTCACCCTTTAAATCATCTACTCTAAAACGCCTATGTAAATTATCTAAGTGTGATATTCTATTTTTAATTGAAACTCTAAATATGTGTGATGTGGTTTGTAAACTAAAGGATGATTTAGGATTCTCTAACATTATAACTCAGCCCCCTCAAGGTAGGAGTGGTGGCTTAGCTCTTTTATGGAATAACAATGTGTCCTTATCCTTAATTTCAAAGGATGAGAGATTCATTGATGTATCAGTGATATGTCTATATTTTGTCTCTCCTTAGCCTATTTTTATCATGCATTTAGCTAGGATAACTCATTGGTTTGCATCGTTTTCTAGTTTTTTCTATACACTTTGCACGTCTAGGTAGTTCTTGCATCATCCTTGCATATATTGTGCATTTTAGAGTATTTCAGGTATTTAGGAGACGTTGGAAGCCATTCTCGTCCGAGCCATTGTCACCATCTCCGTTCCGTCCGAGCTATCCGTTCGAGCCATCGCACTCGAGTGGGATTCAGCTTTCGACGTCTTCATCAAAGTTGTAGGGAATTGAGTTACCTTTCCAACACCGTTTATTTTAAGTCAATCGGAGGTGTGGTTCAAGAGTTATCATCGTTTTAGTGGATGCGTATACACCACGCTCGAGCCATTCTTCCCCGCCATACACTCCAGCTTGTTTGATCGAGCCATGCTCCTCAGCCTTCCGTCCGAGCCATGCTCCTCAGCCTTCCGTCTGAGCCATGATGACATTGCATTCCATTCGACGCACACGGACTCGATCGCACATGTCGGGAAGAAGGACGTTTGGTTTCACACGCTTCAGGAGATTACCGAACCGACGCTTTACCTTGTCGTTTTAAGTTTTAGGGCTTTCCATGTTGGACTACTATATATACATTTTGTTAAGTCTTTGCAGAGACATCTTATCTTTTATCTCGTTTTTGTTCCCAGAAGGTTTCTGAACCTAGCCTCCAAAAAACGTTCTCAGACTTGTATTCCG
>NC_025701.1:29128488-29129234 GCF_000633955.1 Camelina sativa | reverse complement strand
TGATATGTCTATATTTTGTCTCTCCTTAGCCTATTTTTATCATGCATTTAGCTAGGATAACTCATTGGTTTGCATCGTTTTCTAGTTTTTTCTATACACTTTGCACGTCTAGGTAGTTCTTGCATCATCCTTGCATATATTGTGCATTTTAGAGTATTTCAGGTATTTAGGAGACGTTGGAAGCCATTCTCGTCCGAGCCATTGTCACCATCTCCGTTCCGTCCGAGCTATCCGTTCGAGCCATCGCACTCGAGTGGGATTCAGCTTTCGACGTCTTCATCAAAGTTGTAGGGAATTGAGTTACCTTTCCAACACCGTTTATTTTAAGTCAATCGGAGGTGTGGTTCAAGAGTTATCATCGTTTTAGTGGATGCGTATACACCACGCTCGAGCCATTCTTCCCCGCCATACACTCCAGCTTGTTTGATCGAGCCATGCTCCTCAGCCTTCCGTCCGAGCCATGCTCCTCAGCCTTCCGTCTGAGCCATGATGACATTGCATTCCATTCGACGCACACGGACTCGATCGCACATGTCGGGAAGAAGGACGTTTGGTTTCACACGCTTCAGGAGATTACCGAACCGACGCTTTACCTTGTCGTTTTAAGTTTTAGGGCTTTCCATGTTGGACTACTATATATACATTTTGTTAAGTCTTTGCAGAGACATCTTATCTTTTATCTCGTTTTTGTTCCCAGAAGGTTTCTGAACCTAGCCTCCAAAAAACGTTCTCAGACTTGTATTCCG
>NC_025701.1:29121576-29128273 GCF_000633955.1 Camelina sativa | reverse complement strand
CTTCCGTCCGAGCCATGATGACATTGCATTCCATTCGACGCACACGGACTCGATCGCACATGTCGGGAAGAAGGACGTTTGGTTTCACACGCTTCAGGAGATTACCGAACCGACGCTTTACCTTGTCGTTTTAAGTTTTAGGGCTTTCCATGTTGGACTACTATATATACATTTTGTTAAGTCTTTGCAGAGACATCTTATCTTTTATCTCGTTTTTGTTCCCAGAAGGTTTCTGAACCTAGCCTCCAAAAAACGTTCTCAGACTTGTATTCCAATATCTTTGAGATTATTGAGACTTTGCATTTGATTCTTTCTACAAAGTTGTTCACCTAATTTTTTTCTACCTAATAATGCTTGTATCAATGATTTCTGTTTTTGCATCCTTAACTATGATTTTCGGATCTGAGTAGTGTGTTAGTTCTTGAGGATGGGATAGATTAGGTGGAGGATCTTAGGATGTAGAGTGTTTAAGCTTTGATTGTATGATTCCCTTCTGGACTAGAGTTAGAATTACTAGTTTCTCTCTGATCAATTGGAACTAGGTTCGAGACATTTCCGCACCCAAAAGGTGTTTGATGAAATGTCTGACCAACTAGTGCCAGAGACTTACGTTCCTAGCCTAAGAGATTAGTTGTCTAGGATGTTTGTTGACACGAATGAACTTGTCTGTCATGCCTGCTCGACCACGTTTCTCTAGCGAGAGCTAGGTATGGAAGTGGTTGAGTCTGAGTAGCTTTTGCCAAGAGATTGGATTAGCTAAGTTGTGATGTTCATTGTTTAGGGATACTTTGCTTGTGGTATGTTAAACACTCCTTAGACTAGGATACTCCACCGACATCAATTACCCCATCCTTAGGACTTCTTTCTTTCTGATTTTTATTACATTCCTGGAACTGTTTCGTTTGTTCATGTTAGAATCGTTTGCGTTTTCATTCACTTTCGCTTCTTGTCATGCATTCTTGTTTCTAGTTCTGTGACTCATTTCCGTTTCGCATTTTGATCATTCTAGGACTGTTAGATAAAAACACTCTTTGAATTGGCTTAACTTGTGACTTCTTGATTGCATCTTGAGTGATAGTAAAATTTCCCAACTGGATTGACACCTTAAGTATTACAACGCATAAGGTTAATTTAACCTACTAGGAGACACAAAAATCCTAGTATCAATTTGGCGCCGTTGCCATTTGGGATTCTTTTTGCTACATTTAAGATTTCAAGTTTTGCAAGATTAAGTTCCGTTACACTTACCATTCCGAGTACTGACTTGTTTTAGTTTTCTGCTTGTTTGTTTTGCATCTCAGGTTCCTGTTGATTGCAACCTTGCATGCACACCAGATCAAGAGGGCCTCAGAATCTCCTTCCTGTGATCGATGAAATCAACTGGTTGCAACGCCCACGACAAGCTCGTCAACCCATTGAGCATCCCACACACGTCACTATGGAACAACAGCATGAACCACATCAGGGACCGCGAAACATTGGTGCTGGGGATGCACTGACCACTCATACTCAACATGCTGGAATCGTCCCTCCCGCCGTGCCGAACAACAACTTTGAGATCAAAAGTGGTCTGATCACCATGATCCAAGGAAACAAGTTTCACGGGTTGCCTATGGAGGATCCACTCGACCACTTGGACGAGTTCGACCGTCTTTGTGGTCTCACCAAGATCAACGGCGTGAGTGAGGATGGTTACAAGTTGCGCCTCTTCCCTTTCTCCCTGGGAGACAAGGCTCATCAATGGGAGAAAAACCTTCCCAAGGGATCAATCACCACCTGGGATGGCTGCAAGAAGGCATTCTTGGCCAAGTTTTTCTCTAACTCCAGAACAGCACGTCTCAGGAATGAGATTTCCAGCTTCACTCAGAAGAGCTCAGAATCATTCTGTGAAGCCTGGGAGCGTTTCAAGGGTTACCACAGCCAGTGTCCACACCATGGTTTCAGCAACGAGTCACTGCTGAGCACTCTATACCGTGGTGTACTTCCAAAAATCCGCATGCTGCTTGACACTGCTTCTAACGGTAATTTCTTGAACAAAGACGTTGAGGAAGGATGGCAACTGGTTGAGAATCTCGCTCAGTCTGACGGCAACTACAATGAGGATTATGACCGCACAGTTCGCGGCGACGCTGGGTCTGAGGAGAAGTACAAGAGGGACCTTAAGAATGTCAATGACAAGCTTGACCGCCTCTTGCTAAGTCAGCAGCAGACTGTCCATTTCGTATCTGAGGATGACCCTTTTCAAGTTCAGGATGGGAAGGGTGAGCAGTCTGAAGCAATCAACTATGTCCAGAATCAAGGTGGATACAACAAGGGTTATAACCCCTACAAGACGAACCCCAATTTGTCTTACCGGAGCACCAATGTTGCAAATCCACAAGATCAGGTGTACCCTCCTCAGCAGCAACAACAAGGTCCGCAAAAACCTTTTGTTCCTTACAATCAAGGATTCGTGCCTAAGCAACAGTTCCAGCAAGGTTATCACGCTCCTTCCGGACCACCACCAGGATTTTCACCTCAACAAGTTCAACCTACTCAAGCTCCAGATCAAGAAATGAAGCACATGCTGCAACAACTTCTTCAAGGTCAAGCTAGTGGTTCTCTGGATACTGCTAAGAAGTTTGCTGAACTCAGTCAGCGGATGGAATGTTCTTACAATGATCTGAATGTCAAGTTTGAAGCTCTTAACTCCAAGATGAAGTATATGGAAGGCAAGACTGTTTCTACTTCTACCCCAACAACTGGCCAACTACCTGGAAAAGCAGTTCAAAACCCCAAGGACTATGCTACTATGCATGCCATCACCACCCAAGCTGTAGATGTACGGCTCACTGAGGACACTGAGAGTTTAGATGGGGAGGAATTTCTTCAATATGAAGTTCAGATAAAGGATCCTGTCGAGGTGCTCAAGGATCCAATTAAGTCAGCCAAGCAATCTGATCCTGAAGCTACTAAAGAACCCACTGCTCCCAAGGATAAACCTGTGAGATTCATTCCTCCACCATACAAGCCACCTCTACCATTTCCAGTGAGGTTTAAGAAGCAGCTTACTGAGAATTATAAAGCTCTGTTCGAAAACCAAGTCAAGGAGATTGAACTTAGGATGCCTTTGCTTGATGCATTTGCACTTGTGCCTCAATATCAAAAGTTTTTAACTGATTTGGTAACAGAAAGGACCAAAGAGAAGGAGGAGATAGCTAAAGGAGTTCAAGCTAAGGTTTTGGAAGATGAGAGGGTAGTGCATGACATAGGTGGGGTTATTCATGAATGCAAAGCTGTTATTCAGAAGATGATTATCCCAAAGAAGCTAGAGGACCCTGGTTCTTTCATCCTGCCTTGTTCTCTAGGTCCATTGACCTTCAAAAAGTGCCTATGTGACCTTGGTTCTTCCGTAAGCCTTATGCCCCTCTCTGTAGCTCAGAGGCTAGGATTCAACAAATACAAGTCATGCAACCTCCGCTTAATATTGGCTGATAGGACTACTAGATTGCCTCATGGTCTACTAGAGAACTTGCCCATCAAAATTGGACAAGCTGAGATTCCTACTGATTTTGTGGTGCTGGGAATGGATGAAGAGCCTAAAGATCCACTAATCCTGGGAAGACCTTTCTTAGCTACAGCTGGAGCAGTCATTGATGTCAAGAAAGGGATGATTGATCTCAATCTGGGTAAAAACTTCAAGATGAAGTTTGACATCAAGGATTCTAAGAAGAAACCAACTATTGATGGGAAGACCTTCGTGATTGAAGAGAAAGATCATAAAGCTGGGTTTGACATCTTTGAGAGTGTGAATGAGGCAGAAACTGAGGTTTTGGTAACCAAAGAGAAAACTCAAAGTGTCATTCGACCATTCTCCAACTCGAGTGCAGTCGTTACCCTCCCTAAGCGTCAAGACCTGCTTCCTAAACCTCACCAACCGCAAGAGTCAAGTCCTCATGCGCTTGACAGTTTGTATGAACTCCAAAATACTCAGATTCTAAGGGATTCAGTGAAAGAGTTAACAGCTATGGTGAAGGAGATGAGTGGGCATATCAAGAAGCTCCAAGGTACAATGAGAAGTTCTCCTCCAAGGAAATTAAGGAAGAAGTTTGGGATAATGAAGAAGAGGTGTTGCAGAGTTCAACCACCACCGTGCGTTCTCAACCATCGTCGACTCGAGCAAGGTTCAACCGACGGCGTGGAATCAGACTCGACCCATACTGAGAGGTTCATCACTCTGCACTCGTTCGAGCCACGCCTCTGCTGTCACGCTCGAGCCAATCTCACTCCGCACATGCTCCAATTACCACGCTCGAGCCACTCAAGCCAACACCCGATCGAGCCCCTCTCTCGAGCCACACACGAAGTCTCCATCGAGCCAATTCGTCAGAGAACACTCTCTCCGGTTCCTTCCCCAGCACGTCAATCTTCATATGTGTCACGGGAGCGACCATCTTCACCCGCTCCTTTGCGCCACTCATCACACGAGTCTAGGGAGAGAAGGAGACATGGTTCGCGAGGTTCCAGAGCCTCTTCTAGTCACCGATCAGCGCGTTGTTATGCAGCTCGAGATGAGCATGAGGTTGAGCGGCGAGTTGAACCTCAAGGTGATCATCAGGGCACGCAAGCGGTTGAGCAGCAAGTCGACAACCTAGCTGATGTCACACCTGCGGATCTCGAACAAGGCGCAGGACAGAGTCAGTTTCACGCTCCTCCTTGGGTGAGCACGGACTCCTTTTTCTACTACTCAGGTACTCTGACCTTTCCTTTGTACATACCATTTCATTCCTGCATTGTTTCTGTTGTGATTCTTACATCCTCCTGCAAATTTTTCTTACACAGGAGACTGTGTAATTTAAGTTTGGGGGAGGGTTTGAGATGATGTATCTAATGTCGTGTTTTGTGATTCTTATTTCAAATTTTTGCATCATATCATATGTTTGAGTCTGCATCCATCTATTTGCATAGAAAAACCATAAAAATTTGAAAAAATTTCGAAAATTTCCACAAAAACAGAGTGTTCATGTAGTTTGCAATTGCATATTAGGATTGAGTCTAGGTTTATTCATATAGGGTTGTTGCATTTAGTATAGGGGTTGATGATGATTGTAACCTTGTTAGCATGTTGGATTCAATAGGATAGGATCAAGGCCCTTGTTCTTAGTTCTTTGATGCTTGTTGATTGAACTTGAAAATTTAAGATTGAAGCATGTTTTGAATTGATATCATTCCCTATCTACTTGAACCTAATCCTGACTTGCAATTATCCTGTTATGCATTGAAGTTGAACTCATGGATACCATATACATACTTGGATTGTCTTTCACATTTTTACCACCCTTGTCGATCCAAGTAGCTGATTCCCATCTTTGGAACAGTTCCCCGCACCCTTAACCAACCGTTCTTTCAAGCCAATTGTATTCTTGAATGTCAGGCCTTTTTCCGAGTTGAGCTTGTTAGAAAGTGTTAGGTTCTAACCAACAAGAGTAGGATCCTGTGTAGTTCTAGTTCGCGTTATCCGGACTAGTAGGACTAGGTGAGAACTCGAATTTTGGGTAATGGGGATTGTATTGTGCAGAAGAGTGAAGTGTAAAAAGAAAGTAAAGGGTAGAAAATCTTTAGGAGGGGGATGTGTTTTCAAGGTTTACAAGTCTAGTAAAGGATTTGGGTTGAGCAAAATAATGAGTTATTGGTTCTGGGCATAAAACGAAAAGATTAGACAAAGAAAAGAAAGTAAAATGTTTAAGATGTCTAGATTCCTTAGAAGAAAAGAAAAAGAACCTTACTGATAATAAAGATTTCCCAATCCGCTAGAATGATAAGAAGTGAACTCCTCCTAAGACCAAGTGTAAAGAATGAAAGATTGGGTTTGAGACAATGTTTGTGATGAAGGGTAGAACCAACTTCGGTTTGGAACGTTCTTTGGGTAGACAGGGCGCTGCTCTTGTATGTATCAGTTGGTTTCAACCTTTAGCCTTCTCTTAAGCTCAACTCATTTTCGTGAGAGAACCTTGTCCTGTATTGATGAAACCACTCGAGAAGGAGATCATCTAAGTCTCTAACCTTTCATCCTAGCCAAATGAGTTCAACGACATTGCTTAGCTTGATTCACGGTTCTCTGTTAATGAATGTTAAAGGGAATGATTGATAGGATTGCGTGTGTAGAAAAAAATATAGATTTCCTTCACCATGCATCATAGAACTAAAAACAAGGACCTTGATTCTAACTATATTATTTAGCATGTTTTAGGTTCTGAGACCCCATCTTCACACCTCTTCTCCATACTCTATTCTTGATTGTTTGCTTGAGGGCAAGCAAAGAGTAAGTTTGGGGGAGTTGATATGTCTATATTTTGTCTCTCCTTAGCCTATTTTTATCATGCATTTAGCTAGGATAACTCATTGGTTTGCATCATTTTCTAGTTTTTTCTATACACTTTGCACGTCTAGGTAGTTCTTGCATCATCCTTGCATATATTGTGCATTTTGGAGTATTTCAGGTATTTAGGAGACGTTGGAAGCCATTCTCGTCCAAGCCATTGTCATCCCAGCCATCCGTTCGAGCCGTCCCACTCTAGTGGGATTTAGCTTTCAACGTCTTCATCAAAGTTGTAGGGAATTGAGTTATCTTTCCAACGCCGTTTATTTCAAGCCAATCGAAGGTGTGGTTCAAGAGTTATCACCGTTTTAGTGGATGCGTATACACCATGCTCGACCC
>NC_025701.1:29115768-29120381 GCF_000633955.1 Camelina sativa | reverse complement strand
AAAACACTCTTTGAATTGGCTTAACTTGTGACTTCTTGATTGCATCTTGAGTGATAGTAAAATTTCCCAACTGGATTGACACCTTAAGTATTACAACGCATAAGGTTAATTGAACCTACTAGGAGACACAAAAATCCTAGTATCAATCAGCAACCTATAATAATATTAATTTCTATTTGTCTTGTGTTTATGGTCATCCAAGTCAGAGTGAAAGACATCATTTATGGGATCACTTAAAAAATATTGCTATCCATCGATTAGATCCTTGGATTCTTATTGGAGATTTCAATAAAATTATATCTAATCAAGAGAAAATTGGTGGTCCTATACGAGATGAGTGGACTTTCAGAAATTTCAAAAATATGATCTCAACTTGTGACTTGGATGATCTTAAATTAAGAGGAGACAAATTTTCTTGGGTTGGTGAACGTTATACACACACAATTCGTAGCTGTCTGGATTGGTGCCTAATTAACAGTATTGGTTCTGCAAATTTCCCAAATGCAATACTCGAATTTATGGACTTCTCAGGATCTGATCACCGACCTCTTCTGCACCTTAATATTTGAAAGGAGAACCGGCGGTGAGTTTTTTTTTTTGATAAACGTTTATGCGAGCTTCCAACATTCACAGAAACAGTTTGTGAGGGTTGGCAACGTGACTCAAATGTTTCATCAACAAAAATTATGTCCAGAATTTCAAACTGTCGAAGGAGTATGGCTAATCTAAAACACAGTTAAATGCAGACACGTATCAGATCACTACACTCACAGTTGAACTCAGCCATGGAGAGTACTATGCAATCTGATAGACGTCAAGTACCATATCTTCAAGCATCTCTTGCAAAAGCTTACATGGATGAGGAGGAGCACTGGAAACAGAAAAGCAGAAATAAATCTATTGAGGAGGGAGATCAGAATACAAGTTACTTTCATGCTTATGCAAAGACCAGAGCTTCAAAGAACAGAATAAACTCAATATACAATGATCAAAATATTTTGATTCATGGGGACAAAAAAATTGGTGAACATGCACAAGACTTCTTCACCAAAATGTTTGCTACAAGCGGGAATTCAGTATCACCATATGATTTTTCTGATTTCGAAGCGAAGGTCACTGAAGATATCAATTCCTCTTTAACTAGAGAGTTCTCTGATCAAGAAATTTATGAAGCAGTGTGTTTAATTGGTGACGACCGTGCTCCGGGACCGGATGGTTTAACAGCGAGGTTTTACAAGCGTTACTGGTCAATAGTTGGAAAGGATGTGATACGGGAAGTCCAAAACTTCTTCAGGGATTCAACCATGACAGAAGGTATCAATCATACAAACATATGCATGATACCGAAGATAGATAACCCTACGACCCTCTCGGACTATAGACCTATTGCACTCTGCAACGTTTTATACAAGATTATTTCGAAATGTCTTGTCAAACGTCTCAAACCTCATCTTGATAGTATAGTCTCCGAATCTCAAGCTGCTTTTATCCCGGGCAGAATTATTCAAGATAATGTTATGATTGCTCATGAAGTAATGCATGCTTTGAAAACTAGAAAGAGAGTCTCACAAACATATATGGCTGTCAAAACGGATGTTAGCAAAGCATATGATAGAGTCGAATTTAAATTTCTGGAAACTACACTTAAACTTTTTGGTTTCTGCGAACGTTGGATCAGTTGGATCATGGCTGCTGTTTCCTCAACTACTTACTCTGTTTTGATAAACGGCTCTCCTCATGGATTTATACGACCACAAAGGGGGATTCGCCAAGGAGACCCCTTGTCTCCATATCTCTTCATTTTATGCTCAGACATGTTGAGTCATCTCATCACATCATATGCAAAAGATGGTGATATCAAAGGAGTCAAGATTGGAAATGGTGTCCCTCGCATCACTCATTTGCAGTTTGCAGATGATTCCCTCTTTTTCTGCCAAGCGAATAAGAAAAATTGTCAAGCACTAAGAGATGTTTTTGATGTATATGAACATTACTCTGGTCAAAAAATCAATACGGCCAAATCCATGATTACTTTCGGGTCGAGAGTCTTTGGTATAACACAAAATAGACTCAAAGCAATTTTAAACATTCCACACTATGGAGGTGGTGGAAAATATCTTGGCCTACCTGAACAGTTTGGAAGAAAGAAGATTGAAATGTTTGAGAACATTATTGAACGAGTTAAAAAGAGAACTTCTCATTGGACCACAAAGAAACTCTCACCTGCAGGGAAAGAGGTGATGTTAAAATCTGTGGCAGTCTCCATGCATGTCTATGCTATGTCCTGTTTCAAACTACCGAAGGGAGTCACATCTGATCTTGAATCTCTGCTAATGAACTTCTGGTGGGAGAGAATTTCACAACATCGAAAGATCCCATGGATATCTTGGAAGAAACTGCAGGTCCCGAAGAAAGAAGGCGGCTTAGGTTTTCGAGATTTAGAAAAATTTAATAATGCTCTACTTGCGAAACAAGCATGGAGACTTATTCAATTTCCAGATTCTCTGTTTGCTCGTGTCATGAAGGCTAGATACTATCCTGATGTCTCCCTTCTTGATGCAACGTCAAAACGAACCCAATCTTATGGTTGGTCATCTTTACTCATCGATGTTGATTTGATTGAAAAAGGATCTCGCTTCATCATGGGAGATGGACACTCAATACGAATTGGAGTTGATAATTTTATTAACTCTAACCCACCACATCCAATATCTACTGGTGTATCTCAAGCAAACATTTACCTCAAAGATCTAATCACTCATGTAGATTCAACTCGTTCCTGGGATTGTCAGCTAATTGAATCTTTGATTGTTTGTGAAGACCAAGATTTCATCAAAAATACCAATTTGGCAAGGAATACAAGGCCTGACCAGCTAATTTGGAACTATACTACTACAGGGGACTATACGGTGAGATCAGGGTACCGTTTACTTACACATGATCCTAATGATTATCCTCCAACTATTCCACATGGGTCTGTTGATCTCAAAAATAAAGTGTGGCGCTCAAATATCATGCCAAAAATTAAACATTTTATCTGGCGGACTATTTCCCGTGCTTTGCCAACAACAACTAGACTGAGATCGAGAGGTATGGATATTGATCCAAAATGTTCAAGATGTCGACAAGAAGATGAAACCATAAACCATGCTCTGTTTACATGCCCTTTTGCTCTGTCATCTTGGCGACTTTCCAATACCTCAGCCCTTACTCTTGACAATTTATCGGATAATACAGAGGACAACATTTCTTCCTTACTGGATTTTGCATCACGCCAAGATGTTCCTATTCAAGATGCTTTAAATCCACTTTGGCTTTTATGGAGAATCTGGAAAGCAAGAAATAATACTGTTTTCAATAACTATAGAGAAAGTGCAAGTCAAACGGTCTTACAGGCACAAGCTGAAACAAAAGAATGGATTTCCATTAAACTACTCCGAAAGCAACCAAAAGAACAATGCCCACAACAAACTCAATGGAAGGCACCACCACAACCTTTCGTTAAATGCAATTTTGACGCAGCTTTTAACAAGAATATTTCTCAAGCAAGAGGTGGTTGGATAATTCGTAACCATCATGGCATATCTCTCACCTGGGGATCTTCGAGTCTTGGACACGCTGCAACTCCTCTTGAAGCAGAAACGAAAGCCTTATAGTTTGGACTTCAACAATCACGGACCAATGGTTTTACCAATATTATTTTTGAAGGGGACTGTATAAACCTAATCAACACTATCAATGGGGTTCAAAGGAATAGGTCTCTAGGGAATTTGTTACATGATATACAATATTGGTCATCAAAGTTTGACTCAGGAGAGAATGTAATAGGGATGCTCATAACTTAGCAAACTTGGCTATTTGAACATTTCTTCTTCCACTGTTCCTCATGATGTACCGATTTGGCAAAGTCAATCTTTCTGTATTGACTCTTCTTAACGGAAATAAAATTTACTTTGTGGAAAAAAAAAAACAAAATTTAATTTTGATGTTGACTAAATAAAACTATTATAATTGATTTTTTTCTTCACCCTTAAGGTCCATTTGGTGACCACTTTTTTGAAAACGAGATGGAACATCTTGTTCTTTTTGCTTCTCGAATTTTCCTAGAATAACACACTTTATATAACTATATTTTCATCTTCAACTTTTTTTAGTTAATTAGTTTTGATTTTTATTTTTGGTCAAAGATTAGTGGTTTTAGATTTAAAATGGTTGCATCTGATTTTTTGATACTTTTTAAATTTTGATTTTTATTTTTAAGAGTTAGATATTATATTTGAATATATGTAAGTAAATTGTTGGCTTAGAGTTTATTTCAGACCAATTTCTTCCCCAAATGTAGAATTAGTTAAAAAATAATAACTAAATTTCTTTACTAAACTAAATGATCTATTTTTTACATTTATATGAAAGCCAAATCGAGACTATATGAAACCAAAGACAGAATTCTACATCACATTATCAAATTATAAGAAAGCCAAATCGAAAGATAAGAGACTACCTTCTTATGTCTTGCTTATTTGCTTGAGGGCAAGCAAAGACTAAGTTTGGGGGTGTTGATGTTCATATATTTTACCTTGTTTTTCCTTAGTTTATTCACATCTTTTGCATCT
>NC_025701.1:29089996-29114991 GCF_000633955.1 Camelina sativa | reverse complement strand
CTAGAGCTTACCATTAGGCTTGCTAAGAGATTAGAAGTCTTGTTTGGTATGAGATGTATTGCTTAATGCCTGCTAGTGTAGATTCTTTACTGTGTGAGAACAAGTCTAGAATTGCATAGGTTTGATTGTTTCTTGCCATGAGAGTGGAAGAAACTTGTCTTAGATTTATATGTCTAGAGATTAGCTCAAAGTTTGCTTGAGATTTGTTGACCAAGTTAGATAACCACAATGATTAGTTCAGCCCATGAATCCCTCCTCAAGGCCTTCTTTGTTTATTGATTTTTAAGTCTTAATCCTGTTGCTTGCTTGTTGTTTGATTCGTATTTGCATTGCTCTGTTTTTATTGTGTTGCTCTGTTTCCCGGATTTATCCAGCTCGACCCTGCACTCGACCTACACTCGGTCGAGTGCTTGCTCGAGTTCATCCCCAGAACTCTTCTTTATGATTTGTGATTGTTCTGTTTCATTCCTATTTGCATTTATGTTTCATCTACTCTTTGTCCTGTTCATTATTGTCTTGCATTAGTTCATCATAGTAGTTTCTATTTCTGTTCTAGCTTCATATAGTCATAATCATTCTGTTCCATTCACATTTAGTTCTTAGTTCTTGTAGTTTTACTTTCTGCATCTTTACATTTTCATCTTAGGGATTGTAGTGACAAACAATCTTTGCATTTGGCTTAACTTAGGTTCATATACATATCTTAATTGTTCACAAACACTCATTTAGGATTGATACCTCTTATACTGCAACAGCAGAAGGGGAATTGAAACACCCATCCATCTATCCATTCACATCTCACCATTGCATACATTCATCATCATCACCACATACAAAACCTTGTTTCACACTACCAAACCTATTGTTACACCGGTGGTCTTAAAGGAGGCCAACTACTTGTTGTGGAAAAGAACCACAAAGACCGCGTTGAGTGGCCGGGGACTATGGATCCACGTTGAAACGGACCAGTTTCCCAAGAAAGTCACTAAGAACGACGGTAAAGAAGGAAAGGAAGAAGACAAGGAGGCTGAACTTGAAAAGGAAGTCAAATGGTTCCAAGAAGATCAGACCGTGCTTGCCATTCTTCAGAATTCGCTTGATGCACCAATCCTTGAAGCATACTCTTACTGTGAGACGGCCAAGGAGTTATGGGAGACACTTGCGAACGTGTATGGAAACGTGACTAACTTGACCAGGGTGTTTGAAGTCAAAAAGGCTATCAACTGTCTCCACCAAGAAGACTTGGAGTTCACAAAGCACTTCGGCAAGTTTAGGTCTCTTTGGGCCGAACTAGAGATGCTTCGGCCAAGCACCATAGATCCGGCCATCCTCAACGAAAGAAAGGAACAAGACAAGGTCTTCGGTCTCCTTCTCACTCTGAACCCGGCGTTCAACGACCTTATCAAGCACATCCTTCGTGGTGACAAGCTTCCGACTCTTGAAGATGTGTGTTCTCAAGTTCAAAAAGAGCAAGGGTCGCTAGGCTTGTTTAGCGGTAAGGAGGACTTGGCTACGGCTAACAAGGGAGTGTACAAGCATGAGGACCGGAAAGCAATGGTATGCGACCATTGTAAGAAGAGGGGCCATCTTAAAGACAAATGTTGGATCCTTCACAAGGAGACGCAGCAGCCACGGCCATGGCAGCTTCCCTTGGAGACCTGGTGAGAAAGTCGGACCTAGAGGCCCTCATCAAGTCCATTGCCGTGCTAAAGGACTCCGGTACCACTTTCTTTGCTTCAAAACCTAGTCTTATACACAACATAAAACCGGCACTAGGTAATGTTATTATTGCTAATGGAGATCGAGTACAGGTTAAAGGAATAGGAGAACTAAAATTGTTTGATAAAAGTTCTAAAGCCTTCTTTATGACTTCATTTACTTCGAATCTCTTATCGGTTAAGAAAGCTACTAAAGATTTGAATTGTTATGCAATTTTCGGACCTAACAGTGTACATTTTCAGGATATTGAGAGTGGAAAGGTTCTTGGAGAAGGAGATGGTAGAGGAGATCTCTATGTCCTAGAGAAAGTTTCAAGCCCTTCTAATTCTTTTTCTTTTGCTTCGAATCTTAGTAGTAGTTTAAGTGATGTGTGGCATGCTAGACTAGGCCATCCTCATTCTTGTGCATTTAAATTGATGTTGCCTAATGTTTCGTTTGATAACTCCACTTGTGAGTCTTGTATTCTTGGTAAACATTGCAAGACTATTTTTCCGAAATCAAGTACTATTTATGAACATTGCTTTGATTTAGTACATTCTGATGTGTGGACATCTCCTTGCCTATCTAGGGATAATAACAAGTATTTGGTGACCTTTATTGATGAGAAATCTAAATATACTTGGCTCACCTTGTTACCATCTAAAGATAGAGTCTATGATGCCTTTGTCAATTTTCAGAATTATGTTACTAATCAATTTAATGCAAAAATAAAGGTACTAAGATCGGATAATGGAGGTGAATATACAAGCCACAAACTCAAAGAGCACCTAGCTAAGCATGGAATCCTCCAACAGACCAGCTGTCCATACACGCCTCAACAAAATGGAGTGGCCGAGAGGAAAAATCGACACTTAATGGAGGTGGCTCGGTCAATGATGTTTCATTCGAATGTCACTAAGCGGTTTTGGGGTGATGCGGTCATGACGGCGTGCTACTTGATCAATCGGACACCAACAAAAGTCTTAAATGACATATCACCCTATGAGGTACTAAACAAAGTTAAACCTTCTCTTGATCACTTACGCGTGTTCGGGTGTGTTTGTTTTGTTTTAGTGCCCGGAGAACAAAGGAATAAACTTGAGGCCAAAAGCACTAGAAGTATGTTCATTGGCTACTCAACAAGTCAGAAGGGGTACAAGTGTTACGATCCGATCACTGGCCGCACACTAGTCTCTAGAGATGTGAAGTTTCTTGAACAACAAGGGTATTATGATAAGAAGGACTGGGAAGGCGTAAAAGACTTATCTCAATCCAACACTGACCGGGCAGCCAACTTGCGGTTCCTCCTTGACCATTTGGGCGTCACCAAACCATCATATCCCGAGGCGTCTCTACCAAAACCACCCTCCGATGGGCCTACAATATTACCGGAACCTCCAGGAACTCATGATGCTTCTCCTTCCCGTACGGAGAACAATATTCAAGAGCCAAGAGAGACACAATCCGAAGAGGCCTTGACTACACCACCTGATCTATCACCTGACGATAGTACAGCTGAGACAGGCCAGCCCACACCATCTCCACCACCACTTCGGCGCAGTGAACATTTAAAACAACCGCGGCGTAGTGAAAGGTTAAAGAATCAACGAGTCTACTATAACAATCAGGCTGTTGCCCACCCTATTCAGGCCGTGTGTTTGCTTGACCTTATCTCCTCGGATCACTCTGCCTTCCTCGGTAAGCTTGATGAGCACTTTGTTCCTCAAACCTATGAGGAAGCTAAGCAATATAAGGAGTGGCTTGATGCGGTGGACGATGAAACGACGGCTATGATCCGGAATCGAACTTGGGACGAGGCTGATCTCCCTCAAGGTAAAAAGGCTGTCAGCTCCAAGTGGGTGTTCACTATTAAATATCTGAGCACTGGAGAGATCGAGCGCTACAAAGCCCGCTTGGTCGCACGCGGCTACACTCAAACCTATGGACTTGACTATACGGACACCTTTGCTCCAGTGGCCAAAATCTATACAGTCCGGGTCGTCTTGTCCTTGGCCACTAACCTCTCTTGGGAGCTCTATAAAATGGACGTCAAGAACGCATTTCTTCAGGGGGAACTGACCGAGGAAGGCTACATGCATCCTCCACCGGGTTTAGAGCACATTGTTGCTCCGGGTAAAGTTCTCCGGCTTCACAAGGCGATCTATGGTGATGTGATCGCAGGACGCGACCTCGGCCAAGAAGACCAAGATACGCCGGACGAGACTGAGACGCCTGACTAAGACGCATCGGACGCGACCAGGGCAACCTCTTCAGACGCGGCCAAGGCTCCAACAATCCTTCCCGGAGCCACCACACATTCCAAGAGCTCAGCAAAGGCGGCCAAGCAGCGGCTCAACCTGTTTGTCCAAACATTCGTCCAAAGCCAGCCCCCCCATGAAAACTCCGAAGGCTCAGTCCGCTTAGTCTTCACTCTTACCCAAGAGTGAAGACGGTCAAGTCGTTAAGCAAGGAAGTGTACTCGTTTTCCTCCCTCCGGGTTTTTCCCAATGGGTTTACCGGAGAAGGTTTTAACGAGGCATGGAGCTAAACGCAAAACGCCTAAAGGCTAAGTTGCTTCACGCGCAAGGCCAAGGCGGTTATCTCTCTTTCCCTCTTATTTTTTTGTTTAATTTTGAATGTAAGAATATTCTCTTTTGATCCTTATGTTTGTGAACGTTGGAGAGTGTTTGTGGCTAAGAGTTTTAGTCAAAAGGTGGCGATGTGTTCTCTTGTAAAGGGGACACGTCAAAAAGACGATGTGCGGATCAAGATGAATCCGCGTGTCCTTAAGCTCCTATCTAGACCTAGCTATTTAAACTCTCCTTAAGCCCTTGTTCCTCCTTAGACTTGTATGAAAATAAAACTTTTCTTCAAGAGAGATTCTTGAAACTTGTCTCACTCTTCTCTTTCTTCAATCCGGGATTGAACCTTGAGAAAACCCTAACAAGCCTCGAACCAGGTTCGACCTTGTTAGAGACCGTATCAAGAGGAGAGCCAAACCACTTGTGTCGTCTCTCGATCCATTCGTATTTTCCCTCTTCACTTCGCTTCCATCTTTCCCCTTCGCACCCCGAGTTGTCTTTCATAAGTTCTCGAGTTCTCCACTGAATCGCCTCAAATCGTCTCCGCCATCGTTTCCACCGTAGTCGATCGTTCGTTCGTTCTGCATCCGTACCGCCCGACCGATCCATTCGTGGCTTCTCGACGTATCTCCCCAAACGGCTCGTTTCAATTCCCTCAAACTCCGTTTCCCTCGTTTGATTCTTTCCTAGATCCAAAGTCCAGAACCTCGGCCGAGGAAAGTTCTATCGTTTGAAAGTTGACCGAGAGCTCAAGCCGCGACCGTACCGCAACCGTATCGTGACCGCGTTTCCGGGTCACATCATATGGTCTCAAACAATCTCCGAGGGCGTGGTACCACAAGCTCAGCTCTACACTACGCATGAATGGTTTCAAGCGCTCTGAAGCTGATCATACGCTGTTCACTCTCCGCACTAACGGTGGCCACGTCGTCGTTCTCGTCTATGTAGATGACATCATTATCACCGGTGATGATAAGGACAGTATTTGTGCCACTAAGGCTCTTCTTAACTCTACCTTTGATATTAAGGATTTAGGTGAACTTAAATACTTCCTTGGGATAGAAATCTCTCGCTCTCCAGAGGGATTGTTCTTTCTCAAAGGAAGTATACACTTGACCTTTTACATGAGACAGGTAAGATAGGAGCTAAACCGGTGTCAACGCCACTTGAGGAAGGTCACCAGGTCAAGCGAAAGGGGGAGAAGCCAACACACGGTGCTCCAGTTAACAAGTTGCACGAACCATACAAAGATGTGGGACGCTACCGTAGGCTGGTGGGAAAGCTTATCTATCTCACGATCACGAGGCCGGACATATGCTATGCGGTGAACCAAGTCAGCCAACACATGAAGGCTCCAACGAACTTTGATTGGCAAACGCTCGAGCGGATCCTATGTTATCTCAAGGGTAGTCCAGGACAAGGCATTTGGATGGGAAAGAACAACAACACGGAACTTGTCGGCTATTGTGATGCGGACTACGCGGGTGATACAATAGATAGGAGGTCCACGACAGGGTATTGCACATTCATTGGAGGGAACCTAGTAACCTGGAAGTCGAAGAAACAGAAAGTTGTGTCTCAATCAAGTGCCAAGTTGGAATATAGGGCTATGAAGAAGCTAACCAACGAGCTCACATGGCTCAAAGGCCTCCTTAAGGATCTTGGAGTAGAGTCTGATCAACCAATCACCATGCATTGTGATAATAAGGCGGCGATACACATAGCAACCAACTCGGTCTTCCATGAGAGAACTAAGCACATTGAGGTAGATTGTCATAAGGTGCGAGAAAAGATTAAAGAAGGGGTAGTCTTACCGTGTTACACTCCAAGCAAAGACCAATTGGCCGACATCTTCACCAAGGCTACTAGTCATCAAATTTGCAAATACATCTCCAGCAAGCTTGGACTAGTAGACCCTACACATCCGTGAGAAACTCTCCTAACCTATGGAAGATCACACTCTTTTCCTTAGCATAGTTTTGTCCCATGTGGTTTTCTATGTTAAGGTTTTTAATGAGGTGATCTCTCATGGGTTCCAAGCTTAGCCGTTTCACCTAGCTAAGCTTGAGGGGGAGTATTGACAAGTGATCATGCTAGTCCGAACAAGTATTGGTCGTCCATACAGTTATGCTATAAGGCCGAGTCACCTACGAATATATGGAGTAGTGAGGAGGACTGGTTGCATTAAAGCCCATAAGAAGGTTCGAGATCCTCCTTGTAGCCGTTAGAGTAGAAGAGAGAGAGGAGTCACGGGTTGTGCTTTGTTTAAGAAAACAAGGAGGGGTCGCTTTCACTCTTGGGAAGAACCAATTCTCTTTCCTTATCTCTTATCTCTTATGCGATTTGTAATAAAGGGTGTAGCCCTAGTTTCCCTTAGTATAAATAGTCTTATGTAAACCTTTGTAATACTCACTTATGGAATACAACATTTTATCTCATTCTCCTTGCCGACAATTCTCTTCTTCTCAACTTCTTCCGCTTAAATCCCAACATTTCAGTCATTGCAGGGGTTACCACCATCTTGTTCGGATCCTTTCACTATTGAACTGGAACCGGGGACGATGTCATTATTCAAGGCTCCTTATAGAATGGCTCCAGCAGAGATGGTAGAAGCTGAAGAAGCAGCTAGAGGATTTGTTGAGTAAGGGATTCATCCGTCCTAGTGTATCACCGTGGGGAGCGCCGGTGTTGTTTGTGAAGAAGAAGGATGGAAGTTTCCGGTTGTGTATCGATTATCGGGGTTTGAACCGGGTCACTGTGAAGAACAAGTACCCTCTTCCTAGGATCGATGAGTTGTTGGATCAGTTGAAAGGTGCTAGTTGGTTCTCCAAGGTAGATCTGGCGTCGTGTTATCTTCAGATACCGATAGATGAGGCAAATGTGAGGAAGACGACTTTCAGGACGAGGTATGGGCATTATGAGTTTGTGGTGATGCCTTTCAGGTTGACTAACGCACCAGTAGCGTTCAGGAGTTTCTGGACGTGTCTGTCATCATTTTCATCGATGATGTCCTGGTATATTCTAAGTGTCCTGAGGAGCAGGCAGTGCATTTGAGGGGAGTTTTGGAGAAGCTGCGGGAGCAGAAGTTGTTTGCCAAGTTAAGCAAGTGCAGTTTTTGGCAGCGTGAGATGGGTTTTCTGGGTCACATTGTTTCTGCAGAGGGGGTTTCTGTAGATCCGAAGAAGATTCAGGCTATCAGGGATTGGCCTAGACCGCAGAATCCCACAGAGATCAGGAGTTTCCTTGGTTTGGCAGGTTACTACAGGAGGTTTGTGCAGGGTTTTTCAAGTAGAGCATGCCCTATGACTAAGTTGACAGGGAAGGATGTCCCTTTTGTGTGGTCACAGGAGTGTGAGGAGGGCTTTGAGACCCTTAAGGAGATGTTGACTACTACGGTAGTGTTGGCTTTGCTTGAGCAGGGAGAACCCTATGTGGTTTATACTGATGTATCTAGAGTTGGTTTGGGGTGTGTGCTGATGCAGCATGGGAAAGTGATTGCCTATGCTTCGCGGCAGTTGCGGAAGCATGANAAAGACGATGTGCGGATCAAGATGAATCCGCGTGTCCTTAAGCTCCTATCTAGACCTAGCTATTTAAACTCTCCTTAAGCCCTTGTTCCTCCTTAGACTTGTATGAAAATAAAACTTTTCTTCAAGAGAGATTCTTGAAACTTGTCTCACTCTTCTCTTTCTTCAATCCGGGATTGAACCTTGAGAAAACCCTAACAAGCCTCGAACCAGGTTCGACCTTGTTAGAGACCGTATCAAGAGGAGAGCCAAACCACTTGTGTCGTCTCTCGATCCATTCGTATTTTCCCTCTTCACTTCGCTTCCATCTTTCCCCTTCGCACCCCGAGTTGTCTTTCATAAGTTCTCGAGTTCTCCACTGAATCGCCTCAAATCGTCTCCGCCATCGTTTCCACCGTAGTCGATCGTTCGTTCGTTCTGCATCCGTACCGCCCGACCGATCCATTCGTGGCTTCTCGACGTATCTCCCCAAACGGCTCGTTTCAATTCCCTCAAACTCCGTTTCCCTCGTTTGATTCTTTCCTAGATCCAAAGTCCAGAACCTCGGCCGAGGAAAGTTCTATCGTTTGAAAGTTGACCGAGAGCTCAAGCCGCGACCGTACCGCAACCGTATCGTGACCGCGTTTCCGGGTCACATCATATGGTCTCAAACAATCTCCGAGGGCGTGGTACCACAAGCTCAGCTCTACACTACGCATGAATGGTTTCAAGCGCTCTGAAGCTGATCATACGCTGTTCACTCTCCGCACTAACGGTGGCCACGTCGTCGTTCTCGTCTATGTAGATGACATCATTATCACCGGTGATGATAAGGACAGTATTTGTGCCACTAAGGCTCTTCTTAACTCTACCTTTGATATTAAGGATTTAGGTGAACTTAAATACTTCCTTGGGATAGAAATCTCTCGCTCTCCAGAGGGATTGTTCTTTCTCAAAGGAAGTATACACTTGACCTTTTACATGAGACAGGTAAGATAGGAGCTAAACCGGTGTCAACGCCACTTGAGGAAGGTCACCAGGTCAAGCGAAAGGGGGAGAAGCCAACACACGGTGCTCCAGTTAACAAGTTGCACGAACCATACAAAGATGTGGGACGCTACCGTAGGCTGGTGGGAAAGCTTATCTATCTCACGATCACGAGGCCGGACATATGCTATGCGGTGAACCAAGTCAGCCAACACATGAAGGCTCCAACGAACTTTGATTGGCAAACGCTCGAGCGGATCCTATGTTATCTCAAGGGTAGTCCAGGACAAGGCATTTGGATGGGAAAGAACAACAACACGGAACTTGTCGGCTATTGTGATGCGGACTACGCGGGTGATACAATAGATAGGAGGTCCACGACAGGGTATTGCACATTCATTGGAGGGAACCTAGTAACCTGGAAGTCGAAGAAACAGAAAGTTGTGTCTCAATCAAGTGCCAAGTTGGAATATAGGGCTATGAAGAAGCTAACCAACGAGCTCACATGGCTCAAAGGCCTCCTTAAGGATCTTGGAGTAGAGTCTGATCAACCAATCACCATGCATTGTGATAATAAGGCGGCGATACACATAGCAACCAACTCGGTCTTCCATGAGAGAACTAAGCACATTGAGGTAGATTGTCATAAGGTGCGAGAAAAGATTAAAGAAGGGGTAGTCTTACCGTGTTACACTCCAAGCAAAGACCAATTGGCCGACATCTTCACCAAGGCTACTAGTCATCAAATTTGCAAATACATCTCCAGCAAGCTTGGACTAGTAGACCCTACACATCCGTGAGAAACTCTCCTAACCTATGGAAGATCACACTCTTTTCCTTAGCATAGTTTTGTCCCATGTGGTTTTCTATGTTAAGGTTTTTAATGAGGTGATCTCTCATGGGTTCCAAGCTTAGCCGTTTCACCTAGCTAAGCTTGAGGGGGAGTATTGACAAGTGATCATGCTAGTCCGAACAAGTATTGGTCGTCCATACAGTTATGCTATAAGGCCGAGTCACCTACGAATATATGGAGTAGTGAGGAGGACTGGTTGCATTAAAGCCCATAAGAAGGTTCGAGATCCTCCTTGTAGCCGTTAGAGTAGAAGAGAGAGAGGAGTCACGGGTTGTGCTTTGTTTAAGAAAACAAGGAGGGGTCGCTTTCACTCTTGGGAAGAACCAATTCTCTTTCCTTATCTCTTATCTCTTATGCGATTTGTAATAAAGGGTGTAGCCCTAGTTTCCCTTAGTATAAATAGTCTTATGTAAACCTTTGTAATACTCACTTATGGAATACAACATTTTATCTCATTCTCCTTGCCGACAATTCTCTTCTTCTCAACTTCTTCCGCTTAAATCCCAACATTTCAGTCATTGCAGGGGTTACCACCATCTTGTTCGGATCCTTTCACTATTGAACTGGAACCGGGGACGATGTCATTATTCAAGGCTCCTTATAGAATGGCTCCAGCAGAGATGGTAGAAGCTGAAGAAGCAGCTAGAGGATTTGTTGAGTAAGGGATTCATCCGTCCTAGTGTATCACCGTGGGGAGCGCCGGTGTTGTTTGTGAAGAAGAAGGATGGAAGTTTCCGGTTGTGTATCGATTATCGGGGTTTGAACCGGGTCACTGTGAAGAACAAGTACCCTCTTCCTAGGATCGATGAGTTGTTGGATCAGTTGAAAGGTGCTAGTTGGTTCTCCAAGGTAGATCTGGCGTCGTGTTATCTTCAGATACCGATAGATGAGGCAAATGTGAGGAAGACGACTTTCAGGACGAGGTATGGGCATTATGAGTTTGTGGTGATGCCTTTCAGGTTGACTAACGCACCAGTAGCGTTCAGGAGTTTCTGGACGTGTCTGTCATCATTTTCATCGATGATGTCCTGGTATATTCTAAGTGTCCTGAGGAGCAGGCAGTGCATTTGAGGGGAGTTTTGGAGAAGCTGCGGGAGCAGAAGTTGTTTGCCAAGTTAAGCAAGTGCAGTTTTTGGCAGCGTGAGATGGGTTTTCTGGGTCACATTGTTTCTGCAGAGGGGGTTTCTGTAGATCCGAAGAAGATTCAGGCTATCAGGGATTGGCCTAGACCGCAGAATCCCACAGAGATCAGGAGTTTCCTTGGTTTGGCAGGTTACTACAGGAGGTTTGTGCAGGGTTTTTCAAGTAGAGCATGCCCTATGACTAAGTTGACAGGGAAGGATGTCCCTTTTGTGTGGTCACAGGAGTGTGAGGAGGGCTTTGAGACCCTTAAGGAGATGTTGACTACTACGGTAGTGTTGGCTTTGCTTGAGCAGGGAGAACCCTATGTGGTTTATACTGATGTATCTAGAGTTGGTTTGGGGTGTGTGCTGATGCAGCATGGGAAAGTGATTGCCTATGCTTCGCGGCAGTTGCGGAAGCATGAGGGCAACTATCCTACTCATGATTTGGAGATGGCTGCTGTAGTTTTTGCCCTGAAGATTTGGAGATCTTATCTTTATGGTGCAAAGGTAAAGGTGTTTACAGATCGTAAGAGCCTGAAGTACATATTCACTCAGCCTGAGCTGAATTTGAGACAGAGGCGGTGGATGGAGCTTATGGCGGATTATGATTTGGAGATAGCCTATCACCCTGGAAAGGCTAACACGGTTGCAGACGATCTGAGTCGGAAGAGGGTAGCTTTGGCTCAGGAGTCTCTGGTAGGAGAGATCAGTGCTTTGAGCTTGTGTGCTGTTTCATAGGAACCGTTGGGTTTGGAAGCAGTTAATAGAGCAGATCTTCTGAGTAGGTTGCGGTTGGCTCAACAGCAGGATTTGGGGCTGGTGAATGCCTCAAAGGATGTTGATTCAGTGTATCAGGTCTCAGATAATGGAACTATCTTGGTGCACAGTCGGGTTTGTGTGCCCAAGGATGAGGAGTTGAGGCAGGAGATTCTGAGAGAGGCTCATGCGAGCAAGTTTTCTATTCATCCAGGAGCGACTAAGATGTACCGTGATCTCAACAGGTACTATCAATGGGTCGGGATGAAGAAGGATGTAGCTAGTTGGGTCGCGAGGTACGATGTGTGTCACCTAGTGAAGGCTGAGCATCAGGTTCCTGGCGGTTTGCTGAAGAGTCTACCCATTCCTGAGTGGAAGTGGGATATGATTACTATGGACTTCGTGGTGGGTTTGCCAGTGTCGATTACGTTTGATGCTATTTGGGTCATTGTGGACCGGTTGACTAAGTCAGCACATTTTCTGGCCATTAAGAAGACTGATGGAGCAGCGGTCTTGGCTAAGAAGTATGTGAGGGAGATTGTCAGGTTGCATGGGGTGCCAGCGAGTATTGTGTCTGATAGGGATTCTAAGTTCACTTCGGTGTTCTGGAAGGCATTTCAGGCAGAGATGGGCACTAAGGTGCATATGAGTACAACTTATCATCCCCAGACAGATGGACAGTCAGAGAGGACGATCCAGACGTTGGAGGATTTGCTGAGGATGTGTGTTTTGGATTGGGATGGCCATTGGGCAGATCACCTGAACCTGGTAAAGTTTGCTTACAACAACAGTTATCAGGCGAGTATTGGGATGGCTCCTTATGAGGCTTTGTATGGGAGGCCGTGTCGTACACCGTTATGCTGGACTCAGGTGGGGGAGAGGAGCATGTATGGGGCAGATTTTGTTCAGGAGACCTCAGAGAAGATTCGGGTTCTCAAGCTGAACATGAAGGAGGCTCAGGATAGGCAGAGGAGTTATGCTGATAGGAGGAGGAGAGATCTTGAGTTTCAGGTAGGAGACAGAGTGTACCTCAAGTTGGCCATGTTGCAGGGTCCGAACAGGTCATTGACTGAGACTAAGTTAAGTCCGAGGTATATGGGTCCGTTCAGAGTGATTGAGCGGGTTGGACCAGTGGCATATAGACTAGAGTTACCTGAGGTCTTGCATGCATTCCACAAGGTTTTCGATGTGTCTATGTTGCGGAAGTGTCTCTGTGAGGATGATCAGTTGTTGGCTAAGATTCCTGAAGATCTTCAGGCTAACATGACTTTGGAGGTGAGACGAGTGAGGGTTCTCGAGAGGAGGATTAAGGAACTTCGGAAGAAGAAGGTTCCTTTGATGAGAGTCCTTTGGGACTGTGATTGTGTGGAGGAGCAGACTTGGGAGCCTGAGGTGAGGATGAAGACAAGGTTTAAGAAGTGGTATGAGAAGCAAGCCGCGACTTGAACTTGTCTAGCCTGTTCCCATCTATAATCCGTGCCTGGAGCACGAATGGAGTATTCCAGTCCATCTCTCTTGTTACTCTGTCGCTTGGGGTGGTTTGTTGTGTGACTCAGTAACAAGATGAGGTGGTGCTCGGGGTACAAAGTTTTCGTGATGTGGAGTTTTGGAGAAAGTTTCCTGAAATAGAAGTTTCCAAAAGTGGAAAGTTTCCAAAAAATGGAAAGTGCTAAATATGGAAAATTTTATGTGAGTTAGAATTTATCCATTTTAGCGGTGGAGAGCCTTGGAAGGGCTTGTGTGGCCTTAGTGGCGGACTTTTGAGTCATTGTGCCCGTGTGTGGCAGTCTTTTTAGACATTGTGTGGCCTTTGTGGCGGGCTGTTTAGCCAGATGGGTGGCCTTTGTGGCGGGCTGTTTAGCCAGAGTGCTTGTTTAGGCGGTCCTTCGGGACAGATGGCCTTTGTGGTGGGCTGTTTAGCCAGAGTGCCTGTTTAGGCGGTCCTTCGGGGTAGATGGCCTTTGTGGCGGGCTGTTTAGCCAGAGTGCCTGTTTAGGCGGTCCTTCGGGACAGATAGTCTTTCTGACGGTCCTTTGGGATAGATGGTCTTTGTGACGGTCCTGTTGAGGACAGATTGTTTGGTCTTTGTGACGGTCCTGTTTAGGACATATTGTTTGCCCTTGTGGCATGTATATGATCCTGATAACTCTCTAATTTACATGTTTTTAGCATCCTTTTTGTGACAGTCTTGATAACTCTCTAATTTACGTATTTTTAGTATCCTTTTTTGTCCATATTTTGCATTATTTATACCCTTAACTTAGCATTTTTAGGTCATTAACTGTAAGAATTCACTTTTAGGTCATTTAGGGTGTTGCATTCTTGCATTTGCACATTTTGGATGAAAACATGTACTTTAGAGCCTAAAAAAAGCAAAAAGAAGGGTTAACAAGTTGCAGCTATCACAAGGAAGGAACTGGTTACATTTACAGGGTTTACACAGAAGCATGAAGAAGGAAAAAGGAGGCACCCGACCAAACCACCCGATAATTACCACATAGCACCTGGTCGAGTTCATGACGAGACCTGCAAATATCGACTCGAATGAAGATTTTACGGTGGGATTCAGCTTCTGAGTTCTTCATCAAAGTTATAGGATATCGAGTTCTCTTTCCAAATGTGGTGATTTGAGTCCAATCGGATGTGCGGTTCAAGAGTTATCTCTGTTTTAGTAAGCGTATATACATCCAGATCGAAGAATGGAACCACCCGATCACCTATCCGATCATTCACCCGAAGGGGAGCTCGAGTTCCACCTCGTGTAGCATGGTCGGATACCTGCTGACATGGCCGCTGTCGTGGCTAGGTCAACCTGTTTCCTTATAAATATCCCCTCTTAACCCTATTTTCGGGAGACAGAAGGCGAGAGCCGTCTCCACTCTTTTCTTAGCATTTCTTTTCATGTTTTTGTTCTTCTTTCAACTTGAATTCTGTTTACATTTTGCTATTGCTTCTTTTTAATAAAACGTTTATCTCTTTCTCATCTTTATGATTATGCAATTTTTATTATTTCTGGGTTTATGTTCTTTGCCATGAGATCTGAGTAGTGAATCAAAGTTTCTAGGGATGGAATAGATGATTTTGTGTTCTTGATCGGTTAGGATGCCTTAGTTTGATTGTATATGTTTGATAGATTTCCTTTTATGTTTGTGTTCTTAATGCTTTCAACAGACCGAGAGGTTGAGATTAGATCTAGGGTGTTTTACCACCGAGAGGTGTAGATGAGATGCTTGAATCAACCAATGCTAGAGGTTCACTCGCTCCGAGTAAGAGATTAGATGAGTTTGGGTTTACTGACAATAATGAATCGGATTTTAATGCCTGCTTGGTCATGTTTCTCCAACAAGAGTTGGGTAGGGAAGTGATCAAGGTTGATTGTTGCTAGTGCGAGAGTGTGGTAACAAAGTTTTAGAGATTCATTGTCTAGGAAATATTTGCTTGAGGCATGTAAGGCATTTGTACTGGTCAAGAATACTTAGGATTCGATTACCCCATCCTTAGGAGCTTTCTTATCTTGATGTTTACTATTTTTATATCAACCCGACCACCAACCCGATCAGGTACTCGATCACCTGCATCGTGTGGTACTTCGAGTTGTTCTTGATTTTTGTTCTTTTTGTTTTCTTATTTTTTGTTCACCTTAGGTTGTTAGACAAAACCCCTATTATTGCTTGGCTTGACTTGCTTTGTTCTGATCAAATCTTATCTGCTAGCATAACAACCATTTGGATTAATAACCCTTTGTACTACAACTGCATAGGAATTGATACCCTGGGTGAAAACCTGTGTATCAGGGGGACACTTCAGGTCGCACACCAGTGAACGGCGGAGTGGAGCTTCTTGGAGAAGGGTTTTGTTTCTACAGCATATAAAACATGTATTACTAATGGATTGGATTTTTAAAGAAATATGAAACTGGACTTTTTAAAAAATATGAAAAAAAGGAATAGGAATTGCTTAGTGGGTTATGTCAAAAAGAACTAGGCTTATTAAATTAATGGAGTGGCTGATGTAGCAGCACCAGGAGTGAAGAAAGGTAACTTTATATATATAGATTAAACAACTGGAAATAAACAAGTGAGAATAAGCGAGGTTTTAAACCGAAGATCGTTTTAAACTTATCAAAAACTTACAAAAAACCACTGATTCTTATTGTCAATCAAAAACAAGGTTTTTTATCGGTAATCAGACAATAAGATCAATTTCCAATTCCCAAACTTCTAACAACATTGCACCCTAATTTTCCTAATATCAATGTCAATTCAATTCGTTGAACCCTAATTTCTTCACATAAATTAATCCGAATGCATGACAACCTACAATTGAAATCAGATAAATTCTTACCAAGATAAACAGATTAAAGGATCACTGAACCAAACAATCGAAGATGTGGCCACTTGAATCTCTGATTTGGTTAAACAATATGCTTCCGATTTGATGAACCGATCGTCGCCAATGGTGCCATCATCATTAAAGATGATGATAAAGCCAGTGGACGCCAAGTTTCCCACGGGTTCTCCTGTAAATTTGTTGGTCTTCCTTTCGCCGTTCATTCAAAAAACTGAGAGAGATAGAGAGAGAGAGAGAGACGAGAGATGTGAGTGACAAGCGACGAGAGTCATGGGAACCAAACACAAAAATAATATATATATATATATCTATAAAAAAATTTTCTCCCTAGCCAATCACAGCTTCACATAAAGTATATTTGTTGTGTTTTTAGCTCCACCGTTTGAGATGACTTAAATAAGCAATCTCCATTCTTTAATTTGAATGTTTGAATATTTCTTACATATTCATGTATATTTGTTGTGTTCTCAAAAAAATGGACAGTTGAAATAAACTTTTTTGTAATATAATCGTCAAATATATTTTTGTAACACTGTTTACCTCCATCAAAATTCTAATTCATTTTTTAAATAATACTCATCATTTATATTTTTAGGTCATCTTCTCCACCTGATTTTTTTGAACCTGCAACCCTAGTTTATGACTGCCAGTCATTTAAATACATATTTTTCATCTATTTTTCCTTCAACTCAACTTTGTTTAATAACCAAATGTTAGATCCAACATCTATCATCCTATTTTCAGAAAAATTGTTTTTTTTTTTATTTTCTTGATTTTAAAATTGATTTGGATAAAATCCCGGTAGAGCACCGCCACCGAACGATAACCGCGGCCTCGGCGGCCATGTTTTTAAACAAGGGTTTGGGATGATACTTTCTTCCCAATCATGATAGATGATTAATCAAGATTCACCTTCTGATCCGAGGCTTTTTCGTAATCCTCGATAAGATCCATGAATGTCTTAGACTCAATATGATTATATATTTTGTTTAGCATATATTTTTAGAAAATTTAATTTTTTTTCTTTTTTTTGGTAGAACAAAGGGAGTAGACTCCCCTAACTTATTAAAGAAAAATTAAACTCAAATACAAACAGTCCCTGGTGTAACATAACCACTAATGTCCTGCGAGAGTAAAACCGCAACACAAGGCGGAGCAACCTCAAACAAATGAAAACCAAGCTGTAAAGAAAGAGCATAGGAAGCTAACCCATCAGCAAGATGGTTAGCTTCTCTATACACATGAGTAACCCGGACTACCCAGTCTCTTGATATAAAGTCATGGCACAACCGTACCAGGATAGACAGCGGATGAGTCGCACTAATCCATGTATGTAAGAAGCCGACCACTATCTCACTCTCCACTTCCAACTCCAACCGCTCAACTCGATTATCCCATGCCAAACACATACCATAGTAGACCCCCAAAAATTCCGCCATCGGAGCTGAGCAAACACCAATGTTAAGAAAAAACCCCGCCTGCCAAACCCCTGTTTCATCCCACAAGACACCACCTGCAGTCGCTAAACCCGGGTTCCCTCTTGTAGCACCATCAGTATTCATTTTCCACCATCCCCTCAGTGGACGAGACCAACCTATTAAACTCTCCTCCCTTTCCGGAGCTGATCTTATCAACCTCTTAGCTCTGTGAGCAAGTTCTACCTCTTTAGTCAAATCCTTCAGGAACTTCACCCTATCCCTGCATTTACCCTACGCCCAAAACACATTACCACGTCTCCACTTCCACTCCCACCAAGCCGCAACACTAAACAAAGTAGACCACACCAAAACCCTTGAACATGTCTCCACATTCAAGTTAGTGAAAAGCCATTCAAGTAAAGACGCAGAGAAAAACCAAGGCTGTTTCTGAACTGGTACCAGACGCCTCCAAACCCCATTCATCGCAAGGCATTTCCGCAATATATGAAGTATAGTTTCCTCTCCACTTTTACAAACTTCACACAACGAAGAGGCGCATAGATGTCGACGAAACCTCTCAGAATTCGACATTAGAGCCTGATGTCCAACCAACCACAAGAAAACCTTCACCCGCTCCGGAGCCACAACACCCCAAACACGAGTCAAAAAACAATCAGGCTAGGGACCCTCACACGGATTATGAGTAAGCATAGAGTACGACAACTTGACTGTGAACTGTCCATTTGCCGTCTTTGGCCATGATATTCTATCTCGAGCCCCAGAAAAAGTATCCATAACCACAGCCCCGAGTCTCAACCTAACATCCACCGAAACCTAAGGTGCTATTTCGTCCAACCTCCAATTCCTCCCATCTTCCCATAAATCGCTTGCCATTTCATTCATTCTGCTCTCAGTGATCCCATTTTCTGCTCTGTTGATGATAGGCACTTCCAACAACCACTTGTCCTTCCAGAAACGAATCTGTCAACCATCACCTACAACCCAACCATGACCTGGTAAAATCAATTTTCTAATACCAATCGCTACACTTCTCCAAGTGGAAGACCAACTCCCTTTTGGTTTTAACCAGTACACCACCCGGAGATCCCCCACCCGGTATTTGCGTCGAAGCACACGAGACCATAAACTGTCCTGGTCACCCAGTAACCTCCACCCCACTTTAGCGAGTAACGCCTTATTCATGTCTTGCATACGCCTAATGCCCAACCCTCCTTCACCCTTAGGAGCACAAACCCTATCCCAGGCTACAAGATGTTCCTTTCGTTTCTCCAAGGTGCTACCCCAAAGAAAAGAACGTGACACCTTCTCCAACTCATCCAATAACCATTTTGGACTCATGGTATGAATCGAGATCGCTCCTAAGACAGCTCTCATTTATGTTAGCCGACCCGCAAAGCTCAAACATCTTTCCTTCCACCCTGCTAACTTCGAAGATACTCGGCATCCCAAGATACTTACCCAGGTCAGTTGTTGATTTAATACCACTCTCCACTGATATCAACCGCTGCATATCTCGTGATACATTATGAGAAAAATAAATCTTTGACTTCTCGAGGCTCACCTTCTGTCCCGAAGCAAGTCAAAACTTCTAAAGAATCCCCCGAATAACTCGTATATGTGCTACTGAAGCTTCAACGAAAATAATCAGGTCGTCAGCAATGAAGATATGTGAAAGAAGAGGTCCACCTTGTGATAACCTGATCGGTTTCCATTGTTTCCCCGCTGTAGCTCTATCAATCATCTGACAAAGACGCTCCAAACACAGGACAAACAAGGATGGAGACAATGAATCCCCTTGACGTAACCCCCTATAAGGTTTAAAAGACTCTGTTGTTTCTCCATTCCACAAAATGTTCATTGACGGGTTTGTGACACACTACATAATGCACTTAATCCATAAGTTCGAGAAACCTACTGCAAGCAATGTATCCTCCAGAAAATCCCACCTTATACGATCGTTAGCCTTCTCCAATCCAATTTTAACAACATCCAACCCTTCCGACCCTTCTTCCTTCTCATCGAATGAACTGTTTCCTGGACAATAACAATGTTATCCATGCTTAGTCGTCCTGGTATAAAGCTTGATTGGGAAGGACCAATCAACTTGAATATCACCAGCCTCAACCGTGTCACCATTACCTTTGTTATAATCTTAAAATAACATTACACAAACTGATGGGTCGAAATTGTGTAATCCTCTCTGGCTTGGCCACTTTAGGGGTCAAACATACTAATGCATCATTCAGCCCCGACGGAAGCTCTCCCGTGTCGAAGAATTGTAACACAAACTTAACGACTGATTCTCCAACAACGTCCCAACACTTCTGGTAAAAGATGGGTTGGTATCCATCTAGGCCCAGAGCTTTATATGCACCCATACTAATGATAGCATTCTTCACCTCTTCAGCAAGCATAGGCTTACTGAGACTGAGCTTCTCTTCCTAGGTGAATGCTTGAAACCCTCCTCTTGGTAATCCAGCAACAACCAAGTCAACATCCGCCAAAGAGTATAACCGCTTATAGTATGCCACTACCATGTTTTCAAGCTCCTGTGGATCAGTCAACCAAACTCCAGCATCATTTTTCAAAGCCTCAACCCTATTCCGACGTCGTCGAATAATAGTGGAGGTATGAAAGAAGCTGGTATTCCGGTCCCCCCAAGTTGAACCATTTCTCTCTTGACTTCCGCAACCAGATCACCTTCTTTAATTTTTTTTCTTTGTTTATATGTGATTTTCCATTCTTCTTTGTTTTCTTATAATTTAAATTAAAAATAAATATGCATAACAAAACTTTGATGGCTAATGGTACAAGAAAATTCATTTATCGATACATATTTTAAATATACATTTTAATCATATCACAATAAGCGAATGAAGCTAAAGAAGCAATCTCCATTCTTTAATTTGAATGTTTGATTATTTCTTATATATTCATGTATATTTTTTTATCTTAGAAATATGGACTGTTTAAACGAACTTTTTGTAATATAATCATCAAATCAAATTTTTTGACTCTCTTTTACCTCCATCAAAATAGTAATGCATTTTTTTAACAAGACTCATCATATTAACCCTTAAATAGTTTAGGTGATATGATATTTTATATTAACAACATAAATTAAATATATGAATATTATAGAAAATTTTCATTGTTATCATTAATAATATGTTGTTTACTGTCAAATGCTCAAAATGCATATGAAAACTATTATCAAAGTTCAACAATAAAAATTGAAGAAATTCAAGAGATATGTTTGTACATTCTAATTATATTTAAATAAGTGATGTATTTTGGTATTGTATAATTTGAATTAAAAAAAAGTGTCAAAGCTGTTATTGAAGGTGAAATTTATTTGTTATGCTTCTTTTTTATAATTATTAAATAAGTTTAAATTGATTATCATAACATAGTATACAACAACCCGTATATCAACTAGTTTAACTTATATAATATGCTTACATTGTGATAAACAAGAAACAACAAAAACCTTGAATATCACAAAATAAGGAAACACCAGGGTAAAAAAAATATTAAAATGCAGAATGCAGTAACCAAGTACGCCTGAGAGAGGTAAATGACTACAAATGAGAGGGGGAATTCGGGGGAGTCAGAACAAGAACATTTGTATAATGTCTGATCAGCTAAAACTGTAACAGAAACAAGAATAAGGGTCATTGTGTGCAGAGGACAATGCAAAACAAAAACGAATGAAAAGATATGCAAAAAAAAAAGCTATTAATTAATAGTGAGTCTTCTTGTTAGCGAGTGGTTGTTGGTTCGCCTCCTCTTCTTCTCTTTCCTTCTTGAATCCTGCAAGTTGGTTGATATGTGCTAAACTTGGAACATAAGAGCCACAACACACAAGTGGGCAAGAAGCCGCATATTCGCTGAAGTTGAGAGATGCTCCATGATTCACAGCTTCGCCAAGACACACTTTTCTAACGTACCCATCATCTCCAAGAAGTCCCAACAGACTTTGTAGTCTTGGAAATGGATGAAGAACCAAAAGACCCTTTAATATTAGGGAGACCCTTCCTAGCTACAGCAGGAGCAATAATAGATGTGAGACAAGGGAAGATTGATCTCAACTTGGGAGAGGACCTCAAGATGACATTTGATATTGTAGAGGCTATGAAGAAACCAACCATTGGAGGGCAAGTCTTTTGGGTTGAAGAGATGGACAAATTAGCAGGAGAACTGATGGAAGAACTAGCAGAACAAGATCACCTTAGGACTGCCTTAACCAAAAGTGGGGAGGAATGATTCATTCATAAAGAAACCAAGGCCTATGAGGAGATGTTGGACTCCTGTAGGGAATCAGACCATCCAGAGGTTTTTGAGGGGTTACCTGCATTAAGAGAAGAAGTCTGGTCAGTTCAAATAGCAAATCTGGATAGCTCGACCACGCACTCGACCGAGCACCAGAGCCACTCGACCGAGTGCACTGCCGAGTCCTCCACAGATGATTGGTCTGAACTAAAAGCACCAAAAGTAGAGCTCAAACCTCTCCCAACTGGGCTAAGGTACGTTTTTCTAGGTGAGAACTCTACTTATCCTATGATAGTAAATGCTAAGTTAAGTAAAAAAGAACTTGATTTGCTAGTTGTTGAGCTAAGAAAGTATAGAAAAGCTATTGGTTATACCTTGGATGACATTCAAGGACTCTCACCTAGTCTCTGCATGCATAGAATCCATCTTGAGAATGAATCTTACTCCAGCATTGAACCTCAAAGAAGGTTAAACCCCAACCTAAAGGAAGTAGTTAAAAAAGAGATCCTTAAGTTGCTTGATGCTGGTGTAATCTATCCTATCTCTGATAGTACTTGGGTTTCACTAGTTCATTGTGTCCCTAAAAAATGAGGAATTACTGTGGTAAAGAATGATCATGATGAGTTAATTCCCACTAGAACCATTACAGGACATAGAATGTGCATTGATTATAGAAAGCTTAATTCAGCCACTAGGAAATATCATTTTCCTCTTCCTTTCATTGATCAAATGTTGGAAAGATTAGCTAATCACACTCACTACTGTTTCTTGGATGGATATTCTAGATTTTTCCAAATTCCTATTCATCCTAATGATCAAGAGAAGACAACATTCACATGTCCATATGGTACTTTTGCCTATAGAAGAATGCCATTTGGATTATGTAATGCACCAGCAACTTTTCAAAGATGCATGATGTCTATCTTCTCTGATCTCATTGAGGATGTTGTTGAAGTATTTATGGATGACTTCTCTGTCTATGGAGACTCATTTTCTTCTTGTCTTGATAATTTGTGCAGGGTTTTAAAAAGATGTGAGGAGACAAACCTAGTCTTGAATTGGGAAAAGTGTCACTTCATGGTTGAAGAAGGGATAGTTCTTGGTCATAAGATTTCAGAGAAAGGGATTGAGGTTGATAAGGCAAAGATTGAAGTCATGGTTCAACTTCAACCACCAAAAACAGTCAAGGACATAAGAAGCTTTCTTGGTCATGCTGGGTTTTATAGAAGATTCATCAAGGATTTTTCAAAGATAGCTAGGCCATTGACAAGGTTGCTTTGTAAGGAAACTGAGTTCAACTTTGATGAAGATTGCTTGAAGGCTTTCAAGGAGATCAAGGCTGCTTTGATTTCAGCTCCAATAGTCCAAGCTCCAAACTGGGATCTTCCATTTGAGATTATGTGTGATGCTTCAGACTTTGCAGTAGGAGCAGTCCTAGGACAGAAAAAAGATAAGAGGCTGCATGTGATTCATTATGCAAGTAGAACCTTGGATGAAACTCAAGGAAGATATTCAACAACAGAGAAAGAGCTCCTAGCAGTGGTATTTGCCTTTGAAAAATTCAGAAGCTACTTAATAGGGTCCAAGGTAATTGTGTACACTGATCATGCTGCTTTGAGGCACATATACTCAAAAAAGGATTCAAAACCAAGGTTGTTGAGATGGATTTTGCTTCTCCAAGAGTTTGACATGGAAATAGTTGATAAAAAGGGGATAGAGAATGGAGTAGCTGATCACTTGTCCAGGAAGAGGATAGTAGAGGAGATTCCAATTGATGATTCGATGCCTGAGGAGAAACTGATGCTGATTGGGACAACACGGCCCACAACTCGACCACCCACTCGAACAGGCACTCGGCCGAGTGTGTTTGGGTGCCCGATCGAGCAGGATGAAATGGAGGAGTGGATGGCACTTGAGAGTGAGGATCTGCCTTGGTATGCTGATATAGTCAATTACAAGGTGTGTGAAGAAGTCCCAGCAGATATGGACCCCTATAGGAAGAAGAAGCTCCTCAAGGACATCAATGGATACTATTGGGATGAACCTTACTTATACAAGAAGGGATCAGATGGATTGTTTAGAAGGTGCATAGCAAAGAATGAAGTTGAAGGAGTGTTAGGATATTGCCATGGTTCTGCTTATGGAGGCCATTTTACAACCTTTAAGACAGCCCAGAAAGTCTTACAAGCTAGCCTATGGTGGCCTACATTATTCAAGGACACCCACAAGTTCATCACAAAGTGTGATGCTTGCCAAAGAATGGGGAATATAACAAGAAGGAATGAGATGCCTCAAAATCCAATTCTTGAAGTTGAGATATTTGATGTGTGGGGAATTGATTTCACGGGACCTTTTAATCCTCCTTCAAATGGTAATGTCTACATCTTAGTAGTAGTGGACTGTGTCTTCAAATGGGTGGAAGCCATTGCCAGCCCCACTAATGATCATAAGGTGGTTCTCAAACTTTTCAAGACCATAATCTTTCCACGGTATGGAATCCCAAGAGTTGTAATAAGTGATGGAGGAACACACTTCATCAACAAGATTTTTGAAGGGATGCTAAGGAAGTATGGAGTTAAGCACAAGGTGTCTACAGCCTATCACCCTCAAACAAGTGGGCAAGTTGAGGTGTCAAACAAACAGATCAAGGCCATTTTATCAAGAATAGTAGGAGCAACAAGGAAGGACTGGTCTAGTAAACTTGATGAAACACTTTGGGCTTATAGAACAGCTTTCAAAACACCTATAGGGAGAACCCCATTCCAGCTTATGTATAGAAAGTTTTGTCACCTCCCAGTTGAAGTTGAGTACAAAGGTCTATAGGCAATCAAACTTTTGAATTTGGATCTTGAGACAGTACAAGCTAAGAGAAGCCTTGATCTGCATGAACTTGAGGAGATCAGATTGGAAGCTTATGAAAACTCCAAAATCTACAAGGAGAGGACTAAGGCCTTCCATGATAAGAAGATTCTCATCAAAGACCTAAAGGCTGGAGACCAAGCCTTGCTTTACAATTCAAAACTCAAGTTATTCCCTGGGAAGTTGAAAAGTAGATGGGGAGGTCCTTTTGAAGTAAAAGAGATTTTACCATATGGAGCTGTCACACTTCTCAACAAAAATGGCAGTGAGTTTACAGTTAATGGTCAGAGAGTTAAGAAGTATTTGGGAGAAAAGGAGACACATGAAAAGTGCTCAATGCTTCTCAAGGATGCCCTTCAAGCTTCAAAACCTATAGAAGTCAAGCTTAGTGACTTTAAACAAGCTCACTAGGGAGGAAGTCCCTAAGGTATCTCTGTATATATTGCTTACGATTTTGGTATTTTGACTTTTGTCTTGGTATTTGCATGGTCAGGGAAGCAAGGGAGTCTAAATAGAAGAAGAGAGGGACACACCCGGTCCAGCTCGACCCCCCCCCCACTCGAGCACGC
>NC_025701.1:29042662-29088577 GCF_000633955.1 Camelina sativa | reverse complement strand
GTTGATCTAAGTAGCTGATTAAAATCAGTTTCCCTACCCCTTAACCAACCCTTCTATCAAGCCATGTTTATTCTTGTGTGGTTGTGGCCTATATTTTTAGGATTGAGCTTGGTAGAAAGTGTTAGGTTTGAACTGACAAGAGTAAAACCTTGTGTAGTTCTAGTTTGCATTTTTCAAACTAGATAGGACTAGGTGGTTCACTTGTTGGGTTTGGGACTTGGTTGTTTTGAAAAGAAAAGAGGAAAAAGAGAAAGAAAAAGGGTAGAGTCTTTAAGAGGAGAATGTGTTTAAACAAGGTCTAGTGAAAGGATGGGAAGTAAAATTTTATTACGATGGTTCTAGTTAAAGACAAGAAAAGAAATAAAAAGAAAAGTCTAGCAAAAAGCTTGTATGTCGTAAGAATAAGAAGAAAAGAGAACCATAGCAAATATGTAAGAATCCCCCATCCCACTAGAAAGATCAAATAAGAAACCTCTCCTAAAGACTTGAAAACCAAAAGAGAAAAGGGTGAAACAGAAAAGAAGAAGTTAAAGGGTAGCACTAGGATCATTTGGGTTTAGATTGATAGGATAAACACTTTGGGTGCCTTTGGGTAGACAAGATTTTGTTCTTGTATGTGTCTAAGTGTTCTTACCTTTAGCATTCTTCTAAAGCTCAATCCATTTTTTTATGAGAGAACCTTGATATTGATAAGCCCCACTCTAAAGAGAGACCATCATTGTCTCTAAACCTTTATCTCCAAGCCAAATGAGTTTAAGCATTGCATAGAATTGATTCGTGTTCTTGATTAATGAATGTTAAAGGAAATGGTTGATTTGAATGCATGTGGATATCTAAGGCTCAAATCAGTAAAGGTTGTGATATGCTTGTCTAAAATCTTTAAGTACAGCTCATTCAACTTGCATCATAGTACTAGTAACTTGGACATTGATTCTAGATAGTCTATTTGCAAGCTTTAGGAGCTGAGATCCAACTTTCAAACCTCACCTACCTTCTTATGTCTTGATTATTTGCTTGAGGGTAAGCAAAGACTAAATTTGGGGGTGTTGATGTTCATATATTTTACCTTGTTTTCCCTTAGTTTATTAACATCTTTTGCATCTTTTGCTATCCATTTAGGCCATTATTGTGTAGCTTTAGGACTAATCATGCATTAGAGTATAGTTGCATTGCATTTGCATCTTTTCATGCATAAACAGGTGCTTTTGGAGCTTAAGGAGCATGGAAGCAATGCTGAGGAGAAAGCAAGAGAGAGTTAAGGTTGAAGCAACAAGGTCCAGAGTCCAACTCGACTGCTCACTCGACCAGACACTCGACCGTGTGCTGAGGAGGACTCGACCGAGTGGAGGAAGCAGAAGAAAAGCCAACTCGACCAGCCACTCGACCGAGCACAGGGTCGAGTTGACCGAGCCGTTGACTATTTTGTCTTTTAGTATTTTTAGGGCTTCCACCTCCTCTCCTATATAAAGCCTTGTACCTGCAGCAACCAAAGAGTCCAGCTTTTTAGAATAGTTAGAAACCTAGTTTTTACCCTTTTGGGAATTATTCCTTTTGCACTTTTATTTTTCTTAGATCTTGTACTCTTTTAAGAGAGAAAACATAAGATTCTTGGATTTTGTTGGTTTCATAACTTTCAAGATATTAAGAATTCGAGTTTTATTTCTTCATCAATATTGTAGATCTCTGTTTCATCTTTCTAATGATGCAAGTTTCAATATTTTCTGGGTTTTTGACTTATTTCACCATGTGTTCTTGTGAGTAGTTTGCTTAGGACCTTGAGGATGGGTTAGGCTGGGTTGATCTTGTGGTTTATTTGATTTGGTCAAGCTTGATTGTTGTAGATCTCTTCTAGGCTAGATGTTCTTAATGCTGATCCTATATCTGAGAAGGTAGGGTTTGATTTCAAGCATCTTAGCATCACACCAATGTTTAAGGAGCATAGATAAGGCTAGATCTAGAGCTTACCATTAGGCTTGCTAAGAGATTAGAGGTCTTGTTTGGTATGAGATGTATTGCTTAATGCCTGCTTGTGTAGACTCTTTACTATGTGAGAACAAGTCTAGAGATGCATAGGTTTGATTGTTTCTTGCCATGAGAGTGGATTAAACATGTCTTAGATTTATATGTCTAGAGATTAGCTCAAAGTTTGCTTGAGATTTGTTGACCAAGTTAGATAACCTCAATCATTAGTCCAGCCCATGAATCCCTCCTCAAGGCCTTCCTTGTTTATTGATTTTTAAGTCTTAATCCTGCTGTTTGATTGTTGTTTGATTCGTTCTTGTGTTGCTCTGTTTTTCTTGCATTGCTCTGTTTCACGGATTTGTCCAGCTCGACCCTGCACTCGATCTACACTCGATCGAGTGCTTGCTCGAGTTCATCCCCAGAACTCTTGTTCATGATTTGTAGTTGTCCTGTCTTATCTCTAGTCTCATTCTATTTGCATTTCTGTTGCATTTACTTACTTTCCTGTTCATTATTGTCTTGCATTAGTTCATTAGTATAGTTTCTATTTCTATTCTAGCTTCATTTTAGTGATAATCATTCTGTTCCATTTACATTTAGTATCTAGTTCTAGTAGTTTTACTTTCTGCTCTTTACATTTCATTAATAGGATTGTTAGTGACAAACATCCTTTGCATATTTGGCTTAACTTAGGCTCATATACACATCTTGATTGTTCACAACCCTAAGATTGGATTGACACCTCTTGTACTACAATTGCATAAGGGGAATTGAAACACCCTGCCATCCATTCATTTCATATCTCACCGTTGCATACATCCATCATCTCACACCCATAAAAGATTGTGTTTCAACTATAAATATATCACACAGGTTAAAACCTTGAAAACACTACAAAAATCCTATACTTTGAATACTTACATCAAATACCTGTAAAATTTTATATTTTTAAAATTAATAAAATAACAAGTACATACAATATAAATTTGAAATTTTTTAAATTAAACATATTTTCCCGCGGTGTACCGCGGGTTAAATCCTAGTTATGAGTTAAAAACCTCTACTGGACTTCAATATCTATAATTTAGATGTCTACTGTATATGATTGATCGAGTATAGAAAATCTTGGAGAGGAAGTACAATATCTAAGATATGGAAACAAATAAGGATTTTTGAAGTAAATAGAAATGAATGATAGCAAATTTTTAGGGAACAATAAAATTTAAAGCGAAATGGTGCAACTCAGCCAACTCTCACTCTTCCTTGAGGTGAATCTTGGGTGACAATGTGATCGACTTCTTTCTCAGTGGTGTAGACTGCTTCACTGTCCCATAGTAGCACTGGAAGTTTATGGATGGTAATACGAGTGAAGTATTTCATCGATAGATAAAATTTGAAATTCTAAACTTTCCTATAACAATTCTAGGGTATTTCATTGATCGAGTATAGAAAATCTTGGAGAACAAGTAAAATATCTAAGATATGGAAAACAAATAAAGATTTTTGAAGTAAATAGAAATGAATGATAGCAAAGTTTTAGGGAAGTTTAGAATTTCAAATTTTATCTATCTTAACATGGGATCTGGACACGCTATTGGGACAACAACAAATAACTCTTTAAAAGTGAGTTTTAGGCTATGGTCTTAGTAATGAACCATGCTAGCAAACAGCAAAGAGGTGGTCAATCTTCTCAACGGAACCCATATGAACTTTGCAACCTATAATTGAATCCGAGAAGTAATGAAATGGATTAAAAGATTTGAAATGATCAAGATTAGCTGGATATCATTTGAGAGCAACAAAGTTTCTGACATCCTTGCTAAGACTCGATTACCAGAGAACTCTTTTTTTTTTTTCTGTTTTAATAGTTTGTGGCAACAGTTAGGTGCGAATGAGCTACGCTCGAGGAGGATGATACACCATAAATCATAATGGTTACTCTGTGGAAATTACGGAGTCTATTGATTTACTCAATGACAACTGTATTAAAAGAGTTTAGCCCGCCTATTGGGAGGGTATAACATATAAATAAAGATCATATTTTTACTTTAGAAAAGTCATATATATAATATTGTTTTCTTTAATTTAACAATTAATTTTTTTCTATATTGTTGTAGGTATCGCCGGTTTGCTCTCGTTCATTACCGAGTCATTAATTATTAAGAAAAAATAGATAGTGGTATATGATTATTAGGTGTTTGATATACATTTGCTCTCGTTAGCTTGATATACATTTTAGCGTGTGATTCGCTTATATATATTGGTTCAATCTTTCTTACTTACTTGATTCATGTTTTTGTTATGGAATTGTGTGTGAGGTTTCCATATTATACCTAGTATAGTTTCATAGTTTATTCGATGGTTTGAGAATTTAATTATCGTAATTGCTTGCTGAATTGCTGATAATATTGTTACTGATTTGATTCGCATACTAAATTACGAACAATACTTGGGTTCACCCTTAGGGGTGAACCTCTCCATTCACTCCCTTATAAAATAAGGAAATAAAATCTGTATGCATTATTATAAAATTTAAAAAACTTAAATCGCTCTTTAATAAACCCAAACCGATACATATAAAATGTAAACCCTAACCATCTCATTTGTGAACCCAAACCGATATATAATTTTGTTCTACTTGTAAAATCTAAACCCTAATCATCTCATTTGTGAACCCAAACCGACATATAATTTCGTTCTAGTTGTGAAATCTAAACTCTAACATCTTATTTGTGAACCCAAACCGACATATAATTTTGTTCTACTTGTAAAATCTAAACCCTAACCATCTCATTTGTGAACCCAAACCGACATATAATTTTCTTCTAATTGGGAGTTAAGCTGATTTTTGTTAATAATTTTCAGCCCATGAAGGCCCAGTAACTCTATTGATTGAAACGACAAGGGTTTGGACGTTTAGAAGTGTGCATAGTGCACATATTTATATATATATATATAGACCTACGTATGTATCTCCCTCGCTGCAAGAAGGAGAGAAGGGAAGCTTTTGAGAGAGTTGAAAATAGAAGAGAGGACATGAAAGAGAAGACGACAATATGGAGCCGAGAGATGGAAGTGGAAGAAGAGATAGAAAAGGGAGATAAAGGGAGAAGAGGAGAGAAAAGTAGTCGTGAAGGAGAGGGGAGAACGAGACGTTGCGATTTGCGACGGTGGTGGAGAACACAGGTGGGGTCTGTTTATTCATGTCATGGCCGTGGAAAGTCTAGGTGGTGGTGGAGGAGCAAAACCATAGTAAACAGAGGTGGAGGAAGCAAATAAAAAGAAAGGAGGAAAATTAATTAAGGAGGCAGATCCGAGTTCATGTTTTGTGGGGATGATTCCCGTCGAAACAGAAGGAGTTAGATCACGAGTTAGGCGTCTCTGGAAAGCTGATTCAGTGAAGAATCCGTAGCAGTTTACGGAACTTTAATCGGACTTAAACTCGAGGAGTTATGGTCGTTTCTTTCTGGAAAAGTAACTGCAAAGTCTGTAAACTCAGATATCCTAAGATGCTGTTCCGAGATAGGTTCTTCAAGGCAACATTTGGAGTTCATAGAAATGTCCGATTTTCCCGAAACTTTGTGGAGTTCTTCATGCTATTACTAGCTACATATTCAACGGATGGGATTTCGATTTTAACGGTTGGTTGTGATTTTACTTATGTGTTTCGGAGGCTCGTTGGTATAGAGTAAATGGTGACATTGTAATGTTTGGTTGGCAAACTGAGGTTGGATGGAGCTGCAGCTTGTATGAGTATTCTTTAATATTGGGTCTGACATGGGAAAGGAGAACTGAGTTTCAACATTTAAGTGGCAAATGTGAGGGTGGTAATCGCGGAAACACAATGATTATTTTCTAAACATGTTCTTCATGAATTGATTGTATAGGCTTGGAAACTATGTGATTGGATATGTCTATTGTTTGATATCATATACTTTGATATGATGATAAAATGTATGATTATAATGAATGATGAAATGATATGATGTACCAATAGATTCTTTTCTTACTTTCAATTCGATTAGTATGTTTGGGATTTTGAAACAAAGCCTTCTTGCCTTGCTGCACTAAATTCCATCTCAATACTGCTACTGTCTTCTTCTGTTCAAACCTGGTAAAGCATGAAAGTAACATTTAAATACTAACATGTATGGTTACTCTATCGAGCTCCTTAATTAGATGAACCTTATTTTGTCACTATCGTCATAAACTAGAGCAATTTACAAACAAATAAGAATCAAAGGAACACAAGTATTTGCTAGAGATGATATAGAGAGCATAAATCATTAGAGCAGCAGGAAGCACCACTTTACGATAAGAAACACGAGGAAACTAACCATTCCATTCATCTTAGAAGTAATCTGTCCACCACATTGTTGCTTTGCTTGAGCTAGTAAGTAAGTATACAACTCCCTGAAACATGAATAAATAAAACATGAATCTTAGTCCTTGTTCTTTAAAGAATCTCCCTGGATCATATGAATACAATCAACTAAAAAACACAACAGTTATTGAAAAATAAAGATTCAACCCTTTATAATACCAAAACATTAAAAGCCAAGTGAATAGACCTTGTAAGAACCAACATAAAACTCATTTTCGAGCATGTCCTACAAGTGTTCATTGAGAACATAGACAAACTTGACCGCGATAGCCACTTGCACTTCTTACAACAATTTACCTTCTTTCCTGCAAAAATCGGAGGTTAAACATGAATCAAAGGTTCTTTACTTTTGCAATCTCCAGAACATTTGCTCATTTATGTGTAAAGACGAAAAGTCATGGCTGTTCTAAGCTTAGGAGCTGCAAGAAAAGAAAACACAGCTTCAATATTGTTTTTTCTTCCACACCACGAACAAGACAAGGGTAATAAACATATATATCAATAACGCTGCTACCTCAATGAGTCTGGCTCCAAATTCTCTCCACTTGTTCCTCTAACTCAGTTACTCTCTTCTAAACTATCACCAAAACTGAACTCTCGCTTTGCCTGTGAGAACGCATAGTACACTTCATTCAGTAGCTAGCTAGGAGCTATAATCCATCTACAACAGGAATAAGAGCAATCAGATTTAGATGGGATTTGTTAAAAAGCCAGAAACCCCAAAACCCAGAAATGAATCTAGTGATAAAAAAGGGTTTACTGCCAGAGACGAAGAGATTGGTGTCACAATTTGCACCACTCCTTATTGTTCTCAAGGAGATAGAAATGAAGCTTAAAGCTTTCACCTTTCACACACCATTAAAGCGACCTAGAAGGCAACAATCTAAGACACAGACTTAACCAGGAGCCTTGTTCTTATCGGGATGAACTTTTAACGAGAGTTTCCGACACGATTTCCTCAAATCTTCAACTGAACATGTGTTTCCTAATCCAAGAATCTCATAGTAATCCTTCTTCGATTTTATCTCCCTCACGATCGCTCGTTGTTCTTCCGTGAAAGACGATGACGATCCTGGGGACGATGAAGATGAAGATCCACGTTGACGAAGAGAAGGTCGATCCGACGGCGGTTTTGATGACTCGTTGGCGGCAGATCCAGGCGAATCCTCCTCCTCCACCACCGCCGCTCACTACAACAAATTTGCTTATTGATAGCACTAATTCTGTAACTGCTGTTAAAGAATACTTTCGGATTTTAGAAATTATATTAAAGCACTTTATTAGTGCTAAGCCCATTTATAGCATAAGTGGGATGCGAAAATCACTTTGGTGGCCCAAAATTTATTCAACCGCTCTAACACTTAGCAAAAATTTTCATTCTATCACAAAACATAAGTCTCAAAAAAATAAAAAGTTTAAGTCTGAAAACTTAGACACAATCTACCACCGTCGCCGTCGCGGACCAAATTTCTGTATCTTCGATTTCCTTCTATCTCTGTATCTTCTTCTTCAATTTCCTTCTGTCTCTGTGTCGCGCTATATCTTCTTCTTCAATTTCTCTGTCGAGCTATATCTTCTCCTCTTCGATTTCTCAGACAAGCTATATCTTCTTCTCTTCGATTTCTCAGACGAAGAACGACGAAGGTATATAACCTAAATTAGACAGCTAATTGTTTTTTTGTTTCAATTTCATTCTTATCTTCGATCAGTAACCTAAATTTCACTTTTAATCTCGTTTTGTGAGGTGTCAAGCTCGTCCGACAACAAAGACAAACTTGAAAGAAAAGAAATCTAAAACCTAAACAACAAATCTGTAAGTTTGTTCACATTTTCGTTAAAATATTTGTTCAGATTCGAAAATTACATGTTTGTGTCCTCTTCATGTGCGAACTGATTGTTGCTTGATTTTGGTCGAATCTGAAAATTGCATGTTTGTGTCCTCTTCATGTGCTTGAACTGATTGTTGCTTGGTTTTGGTCACATCTGCTTTATTTAGATTTCTGTATTTATTTTTGTTAGCTGTTTAAAAACTTATGCTTAGTTTTAGATTCAACTATTTAAAAACTAAAATGCTGGACAAGGAATGGGTTCATCTTAGTAGGTATGTAATTGATTACATAATGTTAGGATTTCAATAAAGGAATATAGACATTAAGGTATCTTCGTTTGTGTCGTTCTTCCTTCCAAATACAATGAAGACTTGATCCAGCATACGAAATAGGTGCCTGGAAATTTGTCCGGACGGTGGCTGCTGAGTTAGGAGACAGTGGCATGGTAATATGCCCATGCATTGACTGTAGAAATGTAGATCGTCATTTGTGTAGTGTTGTGGTTGCTCATCTAGTAACTAGAGGCATGGATGAGACTTACAAGTTGGGGAAAGATTGGTATCATCACGGTGAAGTGGACTCAGGGGGTGAATTCATTGAGAAATTAAGTCGGTGGAATGATGAGATTTGTGGTTTATATCAAGTTGCTGAGTTTATGGATGAAGAGCCGTTAAGAAATTGTGAGAATGATGAGGGGGAAGAGAAGATAGATGATGAGTTCTACGCAAAGCTAGCTGATGCAGAAACCCCTTTATATCCAAGTTGTTCTTCCCATAGCAAGCTATCAGCCATTGTGACATTGTTTAGAATGAAGACACAGAATGGCTGGTCCGACAAAAGCTTCAATGATCGCCTTGAGAAATTGTCAGAAATGTTACCAGATGGTAATGTACTTCACACATCACTAAATGATGTGAAGAAATTTCTGAAGTCTTTTGATATAGGTTATCAAAAGATTCTTGCCTGCATAAATGATTTTTGCCTATTCAGAAAGAAGTACAAGAAGCTGGACAACTGTCCCAAATGTAAGGCTTCAAGATGGAAGAGCAATATGCACACTGGTGAAGTCAAGAAGGGTATCCCACAAAAAGTATTACGGTACTTTCCGATAATTTCTCGTCTGAAGAGGATGTTTAGGTCTGAAGAGGATGTTTAGGTCTGAAGAAATGGCTAAGGACTTAAGGTGGCATTTCAGTAACAAGAGCAACGATGGGAAGATACGTCATCCAGTAGATTCTATGACGTGGGATCAAATGAATGATAAATACCCATCATTTGCTGCTGAACCAAGGAACATCCGTCTTGGACTGTCCACAGATGGATTTAACTTTTTTATCATAAAGAATACAAGGTATAGTTCTTGGCCGGTCTTGCTGGTGAACTATAATTTGCCTCCTCACCTATGTATGACGAAGGAGAACATCATGCTTACCGTGTTGATTCCAGGTCCACATCAACCGGGAAATAGCATTGATGTCTACTTAGAACCTCTTATTGAGGATCTAATGCATTTGTGGAGCAATGGATAATTGACATATGATGTTTTTAGTAAAATGACGTTTACACTTAAGGCAATGCTTCTTTGGAATATAAGTGATTTTCCATCTTACGTGAATCTGGCTGGCTGCAAAGTAAAGGGAAAAATGGGCTGTCCTATATGTGGGAAGAACACAGATAGTTTGTTGTTGAGTCACAGCAGAAAACATGTCTTTATGTGCCATAGAAAGTCTCTACCTCCAACACATATGTATCAAGTTAAAAAAAAAACATGGTTTGATGGACATGCTGAACATGGGAGAAAGGACAGAATATTAAGTGGCCGTAATATTGCTCAACTCTTGAAAAATTACAGAAATAATTTTGGAAATGGTAGAGAACCTGGAAAGAAAAGAAAAAGGACTGAATGTGTTGCTTCAGTAGCTGACAGTGAGGATGAAGATTTTGAATCCGAGGAAGAGGAAGAAGAAGAAGAAGAAGTTGACTTGGATGAGTTATCAAGATGGAAAAAAAGATCAATTTTTTTCAAGCTACCTTATTGGGAGGTATGTTGATTGCTTGAATATAAATTAGTTTCTCGATTCAGGTTTTTGTTAGTTTCCTTAACTGTGTATTTGTATTTGGTTAGGAGCTGCCAGTAAGACACNAAGTTAAAAAAAAAACATGGTTTGATGGACATGCTGAACATGGGAGAAAGGACAGAATATTAAGTGGCCGTAATATTGCTCAACTCTTGAAAAATTACAGAAATAATTTTGGAAATGGTAGAGAACCTGGAAAGAAAAGAAAAAGGACTGAATGTGTTGCTTCAGTAGCTGACAGTGAGGATGAAGATTTTGAATCCGAGGAAGAGGAAGAAGAAGAAGAAGAAGTTGACTTGGATGAGTTATCAAGATGGAAAAAAAGATCAATTTTTTTCAAGCTACCTTATTGGGAGGTATGTTGATTGCTTGAATATAAATTAGTTTCTCGATTCAGGTTTTTGTTAGTTTCCTTAACTGTGTATTTGTATTTGGTTAGGAGCTGCCAGTAAGACACAATTTAGACGTAATGCATGTGGAGAGAAACGTGGCTGCAAGTATGCAAGTATTGTCTCGACACTGTAACATTGTGGAAAATCAAAAGATGGTATTAATTGTCGGAAAGATCTTCAAGTTCTAGGCACTAGAAAGGATTTACACCCTAAATCCCAAGGTAAAAGAACTTATCTTCCCCCAGCACCTTGGTCTTTGTCAAAGGCAGAGAAGAAAATCTTTTGTTAACGACTATTTGACTTCAAAGGACCGGATGGATATTGTTCTAATATATCGAGAGGTGTAACCTTAGATGATTGCAAGATCACAGGACTCAAATCTCACGATTATCACGTTTTAATGCAACAACTTCTCCCAGTTGCAATTAGAGGTTTATTACCTAAAGGTCTTAGGCTGGCTATTAAACGATTGTGCCCATTCTACCACAATTTGTGTCAGCGTGTGATTGATAGAGAGGAAATTTCAGTAATGGAAGCTGAAGTTGTGGAAACACTCTGCATATTTGAACGATTTTTCCCTCCAACTTTCTTTGATGTTATGGTGCACTTGACGGTACACCTAGGAAGAGAAGCAAGACTAGGAGGGCTAGTACATTTTCGTTGGATGTACCCTTTTGAAAGGTACTGGTTTCAGATTTATACTTAAATTCATAAAATTGGATGATTATGTGTAGATATTCATAGTTTTCGTTCTGACTAGGTACATGAAAATTTTGAAAGACTATGTAAGAAATCGAGCAAGACCAGAAGGTTGTATAGCTGAGTCATACCTTGCAGATGAAAGCATGAGGTTTTGCAGTGAATTTTTGAAGAAGACAACAAAAGTAGAAAAGAAGCTTGATAGAAATACAGAATATGAAAGCAAGTCCATATTAGAGGGTCGTCCAATATCATCAGCAACGTCTATGGAGCTTACTGAATCAGAGAGACAGATTATCCATCTTGCAGTGATACAAAACACGGCTGTGGTGGAGCCATATGTGGAGTAAGTTGTTGTTTACCGATTAATCTCACTTGTTAGTTGTCACTTATGAACAACAGTCTAATATTTCATGTATTATCTATCTACAAGCATGCACCTAGAATATTTACAAGACACTGATGCAAGAGCTAGACGTGATGCACCATTGTTGTGGAAGTTGCATACTAAGAATTTTGCATCATGGTTAAAGGAACAGGCAAGTGTCTTTTATTAGTGAAATTTATATACATTTGACGGCCCAAAACTTTAAGCTGACTTCTGTCAACTGTAGGTGCATATTGATTCAGAAACACATGGAGAAACACTTAAATGATTGGCATATGGTCCGCGTAGTACAGCCAGGTTATATAGTAAATGGGCAGAGGTTTCATACTGTCTAAGTTCAAAGGCAAAGTCAGAATAGTGGAGTCTTTTATGAGGCAACAACAATGTGTAGTTCCAGTGCAAGAGACACTTCACAAGTAGTTGATTTAGTGTCATACTATGGCAGAGTTCTTGACATAATATTGGTGGACTATCATGTCTTTTATGTCCCTCTATTTCGGTGTCAATGGGCAGTTAGAGATAATGGTGTCAAAGTGGAAGATGGATTCACACTTGTTAACCTCAACCACAGCCAAGTTACATTCTCAAAGGATCCGTATATATTAGCCTCTCAAGCAAAGCAAATATTTTACTCAAGGGAAGATGATATGTCTAATTGGTATGTTGCTCTGAAATGTCCTCCCAGGAGATACAGTGAGGAGGATTCAGCAGATGCAAATCTAGATTGTGGGCCATTGCCATCAGTTGTGTCAATGACCGATGATGACTTAGATGATGAAGCACAAAATGCCAGAGCTGACTGTGAAGGCATTTATGTTTGAAAGAAATGTTTTAGTTAAAAAAAATGTTGTTTTACAAACTTTAATGTATCTTTGGATCTTCTTGTTCAGTAATGGAAGCTTCATTTAGTTATGTTATATTGATTGATCACTTGTTGTTAATAATGTTGTGATTTGTGTTTAACTGTTGTCTACTAAGTATGATTTGTGTTTAATTGTTGTCTACCATTTTAATTAACTATTTATCTTGTGTTTTCAGGTGAACTAAAATGGGTCAGAATAAGAAAGCAACTAAAAGGAAGAAGAATGTGGAAGATAGTGCGGTAGAGTTTGTGTGTACAATAGAACCTGAGCTGCAATTTGAACAACAACATTTAGAGGATACTGAGCATCAATCTGAACAGCTTCAAAATCATGAGGAATCTGAACTGCCTGCGACTCAGAATGATGGAGAAGACGAAAAGTCTGCTGCTGAAAATGCTGACGAAGGTATAAATGATAATCCAGTGGATGACACTGAGTCTGAATTGCCTGCTTCTGATAATGAGCAGGAAACACATCAGCCTAATCGTAAGAAAAAGCGAGGACCTACCAGAATGAAATACATTGCAAAGGATCCAAATACACAGGAGAAAGTTAAGTACAATGAGATGGGAGAAGCTTATGGTCTTGGGTCAGTGAAGCTGTGATAGACAGGTTTTCACCCAGCGTATCAATTCCCTATGCAGTTGAAGTACAAAGGGTTATCAATCCAAATGGTTGTTTTTCACTAGCAGCAGGAAGGATATGATCAGAACAATACAAGTCAAGCCAAGCAAATAGGGGTTTTGATCTAACAATCCTAAAATAAATGAAAGATAAGAATATAAATAAAAAAACCACACGACCTAAGCACTCGATGCAAGCATTCGAGTACATGATCGCGTGGGGTGATCGAGTAAGCAAATGAGATATGAACAGCTCGAGGTACTACTCGATACAGGTTATCGTGTATCTGATCGGGTAAGTGATCGAGTAATGAAAGAAAATGCAAACAATTAAAATATGAAAGCTTCTAAGGATGGGGTAATCGAATCCTAAGTATCCTTGACCAATACAGATGCCTTACATGCCTCAAGCAAATATTTCCTAGACAATGAACCTCTAAAACTCTGTTACCACACTCTCGCACTAGCAACAATCAACCTTGATCACTTCCCTACCCAACTCTCGTTGGAGAAACATGACCAAGCAGGCATTAAGATCGATTCATTATTGTCAGTAAACCCTAACTCATCTAATCTCTTACTCAGAGAGAGTGAACCTCTAGCATTGGTTGATTCAAGCATCTCTTCTACACCTTTCGGTGGTAAAACACTCTAGATCTAATCTCAACCTCTCGGTTGGTTGACAGCATTAAGAACACCAACCTAGAAGGAAATCTATCAAACATATACAATCAAACTAAGGCATCCTAACCGATCAAAAACACAAAATCATCTATCCCATCCCTAGAAACTTTACTACACTACTCGGCCATAATAATAAGAAAAAAAGCAACGAAAAGATACAAGATAGAAATCTAAGAAAAATGATAAAAACTATGAAATAAAATGTAAACCAAAAGGGAAAAATGTTCGAGTTGCTCAGTTCTCTCACAAAAGCTCTCGCTCTCTGGTTTGAGAGTCTGTGGCGTGCTCGTTTGCGAGCTAGGAGAGGAGGGATTTATATATTCCTTCTCGATCGTGTTGGGGTTTGGACTTGTTCTTCCAGCTCGATGGCTCTTTTGGGTACATATATGCTCGAGTTTGTCCTTGTTTTCCCCCATTTTAGGCTCTTTAACACATGTTTTCATCCAAAACATGCAAATGCAAAAATGCAACACCCTAAATGGTCTAAAAGTGAATTCCTACAGTTAATGACCTAAAAATTTTAAGTTAGAGGTATGAACAATGCAAAATATAGACAAAAAAAGAATGCTAAAAATATGTAAATTAGAGAGTTATCAGACCCCCAAACTTAAATCTTGCTAGTCCTCTAGCAAGGAAGTAAGAGGGTATGGTTTGAAAGCGGGGACTCATAACCTTAATATGCTAAGCAAAGGATTCAAGCTATAGTCCTTAAAGATAGTTTAATGGTGCTAAGATCAATCAACATACTTACAAATATTTTTCTATGCTTATTACCATGCATCGATCTAGCTCAACCTCCCACTAAAGATAAAGAACATCTCTTTGACATTCAATTAAGTGTTTTGGCGAATTCTTGCAAATGGAAGGTGAATCAAGCTCAATTGGTTTCAAGGGTAAGGCTTTTTAGTAAGGTGGTTTCAAACAAATTCATTGGGGTGGTTTTCTCTCAAAAGAAGGAATGCTAGACAGTTGTGAAAACTATCTAAGACTGAGAACAATTTGGGCATAAAAAGCTTAACTCTTGATGATCTACCCTTTTCTCATTCACTTTCTCTCTTTATTTATTTATTTATTTTTTATTATTTTACCAAACACCCTAGAATTAAGCTACCCATAACCTTGATTTAACTCTTTTTTCTTTTACTCCCTAAGGTTTAAACTTTAAAAATTCTAGCTCTTTTTTTTTTGTATTTTTTCTTTGCTAAACTCCTAATATGTCTATATATGTTTTTTTTTCTTTCTTTCGAGGAGACTATAGCAAGATCTTTTCTCTCTTTTTTTTTTACTTAGAGACTTAGAGCTAATTTATTCTAACCTTAGGGACTTTCTTTTCTTTTTAATTTATTCCACAACCCAACCCCAAATAAACATACTAACCACCTATCTTTCAAGACCGAATCTATTAGCTAGTTCAAATTCTAACTTAGCTAAATCAAGAGGCAGTTCTTTATCGTTCTCAATACTCTCAAGGTTTCACAACCTATAGCACAATGAAAAAGGTCTCACTCAACATTTGACAACAAGGTTTGAAAGAAAGGTTTGGGTTCATGGGTATGACAAACAAATCGGGTTAAACGAAAAGATTGGTAAAAGTGGAGTGCTAACCCGAGTTTAGAGTTACCAAGAGCAAGTATTCAAGTTCCATAAGCAAGACAATTAAAGTTCAAATTAAATCCAGTAATATAGAGATGTTCTAATGTTCAAGCAAGTGGAGGAAGCATTCAAACGACACAGGGATCTAAGCAAAGATTCTTCATTTTTTTCCAAAGATTGATCTAGCAACAATGAACTGTGATAATGGCTATAGCTTCAATCCTAAGGTTTGATTTAAACAAGGTAGTTTTAATCATTGTCTCCTAAGATGCATAAGCAACAATCCTATATGAAACAAACTAGACTCAATCCTAATATGTAAATGCAACTACATGAACACTTTTTTTTTTTTTTTTTTTCAAATTTTTCAAATTTTTTGGATTTTTTAATGCACATAGATGCAGACTCAAATGAATAAAACTAGCATGCAAAAATTTGAAATAATAAAAATAAGAAAATAAAACACAATGTTAAATACATTCTAGGACCCTCCCCCAAACTTAAATTACACAGTCCCTGTGTAAATAAAAGTTGGAAAAAGAATCCAAGAATCACACAAAATGAATTAAACTAAATGCAATGATATATACAAAGATCGGATGAAAGTGGTACCTCATGGGTTAGTGAAGAAGGAGGTTGCAGCAGCCTCCATACTTGCCAACGTGTAGCCAGTGTCGTCTCTGGCTTCAGCAGGTGCCGGTGTTTGCTCGTCAGAGAGCTTAGAAATGCGCACGGACGACTTACTCGGACCAACATCCGAGGGGTTGATCGAGGGTGGGATCGCATAGCTCATCGGGTATGGCATCGGGTAGTATGACGGATACGGCGGAAGAGGTCCAGAATGATCACCCGTGTATCCACTTGCAGGGTGCATCTTGTACGGCATCATGAATGGCATCTGGTAGGGCGGAGGAAAAAGTCTCGAGTAATCACCCGAATGGGTGCTCGATGGGTGCATCGGATAGGGCATCGTGTATCCCATCGGGTTGGGCATAAGGTAGGCGTCTGAATGGCTTCTCCGTGATGCTTTAGTTCGAGTGACATCTCCCTCATCGTGTATCCCATATGATGATGCTCTGTGGGCCTCTGGAGGTGGCAGTCCTCGAGATCCTCCTAGCGGTCCGCTTCTCCCCATCCAAGTTGGTGCGTATGCCGAGGTAGGGGCTGAGGCACAGCTTGCCTTATCTTGCAGCTCCTTGATCTGACCTCCCATTATCTTCACTGAACCGGTAAGATCCTTTACCTTCCTCACCAAGAACTTGTTCATCCTCTTCAGCCATCTGATCCTCTTGTGAGCTTCCCTCACTCCAACCGGTTGCTTTTGAGAGCACACATACTCCTCAAAGTCGAAATCCTCCGAGCTATCTCCCTGTCTCTGCCTAGTTTCCTCTCTCTCTTCTCAGCTTCGGACTCCTCCTACGGGTTGTACAGCTCCTCCAAAGGTGGTGCAAAGTCAATGTTGTTTCCCAGCCAAACCTTGGTGCATATGACATTAGGTAGGATCATTTGGGCAGTTCCGACAGTTGGATGGACGAACTTGAACAGCATCATGTCATTAGGCCTCTCATGGGCCAAAACTCTCGCCAGCACGAGGTAGTCTACATCCAGCCATCTCGGGTTGTGTACCACTCCCTTCAAGGGCACATCGCAAGCCACTAGGATCGGTGTGATTAGTCCTCCAATGGAGATCTCTCCGCCTCCTTCTCTTTTCTTCATTGCCCATGATTTAAGATAGAGGAATTGATCGAGTAGCACAAACACCATACTAGTAGCAACATCTCCAACTAGCGGTGTACCATCCCTAGCATTGTCCAAAACTCCACACAATGCAATGTCCAACAGCTGGAGCTCATGTTCGTTCACATTCCCAGTCTCTTTTCTAGCAAGAAGAGTGCATGCAAGGGACTTGTGAAAATACCTCAAGACAGGGCTCCTTATTTGAACGGATTTGGAGCTTGTGGACTTGTAGGGGAGCTTGTCTCCTATTCTCAGCCATAGGGACCTCATTTCCTCTTTGCTAACCTCCATTCCTTCTCCACTACCAGCTTTGAAGCCATATAGCTTCTCCATCTCCTTGAAAGTGAGCTGGTACTCTTTGTTCCTCACGGAGAAGGTGATGAACCCGATCCCCCCACTGGGTAGTAGGCTCGGGTGGTCTTCGAAATAATGTAGCTTCAAGGTCGAAAGGAAGTGGACCGTCTCCTCCTCATATGCGTCAAGGTGGGCTCGCATCATATGGCCCAAGTGGCACATATCAAACAGAAACTCAACATCTCTAGCGATGCCCATCTGCTTCATGGTCTCACGGTGAGGGTATCGGGTGCCAACAAAGCTCATCTTCCGGAAAACTTTGAAGAGTTTTGCCGGAGTATCCACCTCCTTCTGCTTCAGCCTCCGCGAGGCTTGGCGTGTTCTCTCTCTCTGCTCCTCTTCTCTCTCTTGGTTCTCCTCCTCTGCGTCTTGATCCTCTTCCTCAGCTGCTCTTTCAGCTACCCTCTCAGCCTTCTCTGAAGCCGGTCTCTTCCCTCTTGCAACCGCAGCTCTTCTCCTTGATCGAGAGGTTTGGATCTCCCCTTGCTCTTCTCCTCTAGCATCAGAATCGACCTCCATGGGGTCGGTAACGGTTCTTTTGGACGTAGACAGGTCCCTACGTCAAGGAGAGCGGCGAACAGCACTCGCCATTGGACTCGGTGAGCGAACTCGGTGGCCTACTCGATCGGTTACTCGAGCATCAGATCGGGTGGTGGATCGGGTTGAGCATCAGGTTGGGGAGGCAAAACGTCCAGCCAGCGGTTGGGAATGAGGAACGTTTCCTCTCCCTTGGGACTCTCGAGGTTCGATGGCATCACCTCCGGTTGTAGCAGCGGTGGAGGTTGATCTTCTTCCCTTCCTTTGGTAGGTTTTCGCAATTGGCTCCATTGTCGAATCCTTGAAAGAAAAAGCTAAGTCTTGAGGTTAATAGGGTTAGTCCCAAAGTAAATCGAATGAAACTCGAGTTTTAGAGAGAATAGAAAGTATGGAAGCTAAAAGAACTTTAGGGGTGAGAGGCAACTTATCGGTGATAATGAGGGAGAAGGGTTCGAAACCCTTAAATAGAGTAGGATTTGGTTGGTGGGCCTCGCCGAGAGTGGGCTTTCTTGTGGAATTTGGACTCCACTCACCACCCGAGCATGGACACGATCAGGCGCATCGAGTACGGTGTCGGGTTGACCCTCGGGTTTCTCAATTTCCCTTTTTAACTTTCCATTTTTTTTTTTTTTTGAAAATTCAAAAATAGAAAAATAAGATAAAACAAATAAATCAAAAATAAAACAAAACAAAAGATACCTTTGGGACTTCCTCCCAAGTGAGCTTGTTTAAAGTCACTAAGCTTGACACTTCATGCTCCTTAAGCATGGGATCCAGGTGGAACAGGTTCTGGAATCCTCTCCACTGTAGCAAGCTGGTTCAACAAATTCTCCAGGTTTTGTCCAGGTTCCAAGGCAAATGTGGTGTTGACCTCCTCAAGATGTTTGACCTTCCTCTGCTTGGTCTTAGTGGAAAAAGCTTGACCATCAATGGTTGGCCTCTTAATCCCTTTCTTCACATCAAATTCCATCTTGAAATGCTCACCATGCTCTATTCTTCTTACCTTGTTTTACCTCGATCACAGCACCAACTGTTGCCAAGAATGATCTTCCTAGAATCAGTGGATCGTCTGGTTCCTTGTCTATATCAAGGATCATGAAGTTAGTGGGGACTTCCACTCTTCCAACTCGGAGAGGCAGATTTTCCAGGATCCTAATCGGATGCCTCACGGTTCTGTCAGCCATAACCAAATACAAATTGCTTGGTTTAAAATCAGTGAATCCCATCTTCTTGGCTACTGACAGAGGCATAATGCTAACTGAAGCTCCCAGATCGCACAAACAATTCTTGAAGATCTAAATTCCTATCGAGCAGGGCAGACTGAAGGAGCCAGGATCTTCTAGTTTCTCCTCAATTCGCAGCTCAGGATCTAAACACACTCCAGTCCTGAGAATCTCGAACCCAATCTCCTTGACAGCTTCCTTAACCTCATTCTCCAATCGAGCTGCTTCCTTGGCAGCTTCCTCCTGAAGTTCGTGTGGCGGCAAAAGCTTAGGTGGTGGAGCTTTACGCTTAGCCATTCGCTCTGCAAGCACCTCCAACTGGATGTCAAGTGCAGCATTGAACCTTTCCTCTAGCTCCCCTTCCTTTGCTGTTACAGGTAGTTGAGGTTGATCTCTTTTCTTAACATCTACTCGATGCATCATCCGATCACCATCATCGTGTAGGTCATCGGGTTCCACCTCGGGTTGTTCTTCGACTTGTGATTCTCGAACCAGTGCTCGACCATCAACTCGATCAGTCTCCTCGGGTGAAGGCTCGGGTTCATACTCGGATATATAGTATTTGGCCTCATTTTTCATTGGGTGATCCATATCCTCCCCATCTTGATCATCACTGTCCCCAGTGAGGTAATCCTCATAATCATCATCAAGGAAGATGGCTTGGGCAGTGGCATAATCCTTAGGGTTTTGAACAGCCTTTCCTGGGAGTTGGTTAAGCTTTGGAGTTGGTTGGTTGTTGTGGTGGCCTTCGAGATATTGAACCTTAGTGTTGAGCGATTCGTACTTGGCGTTCAGATCATTGTATCCTGAGTCGATCTTGTTGCTCATCTCTGCAAACCATTTTGCGATATCCATAGATGTTAAAGCCTGATTCTGAATCATTTGCTGAAGTAGGCCTCGTAACTCATATACTATACAAGAGATTGTTAATATGTTGAAACTAGACAAGAGGATGCCAAAGTCGAAGAAAATGGATGGCGCAAGGAGGTTGCAATTGGCGCTAATTGTAATTGTTGAGGGTATATTGCTTTGCGACTCATCTACTGTTAGAGATTCAAAAAAAATTGTGGAGATGGTGAAAGATGTAGAAGCATTTGCCAAATATTCGTGGGGGCGTGTATCATTTGGCAAGACAATAGAAATGGTGAAAGTTGGTGATAAAGTCGACTGTGTTGACAAACTAGTTGACAAATTTAACCAGTCACATACAGCAACTCTCGGGTTTACACTTTCCTTCCAACTGTTGATTTTTCATGTTATTCCCCTCGTGGAAAAGTACCTTCCAAAAGCATCGGATGAGTTGACATTTACGGATCGTTCAGTCCTCCAACTCACCATGCTTAAGACCTTCCACAATTCCACAATTGCTCAAACCAAGATTGATCCTACTGTAAGTTTTATAATCTATTCCACCATTTAAATTAAAATTTTAATTTGTTTGGTATATAAGTGGGTGATCATTTTTCCAAACGCAGCTTTAAGTTCAAAGCATATTACCCTCTGCAGACCGGAACTTTGACATTCATGATTACTCTTGGAGTGATGAGGTTGATGATGTCAGAGTGGATTACATTTTGGGTAAACTTGAAGATGGACATAGTTTTCGGAAAGAGGACTGGCATGGTGGGTTTGCACAGTTGCCTATGCTAAGTACCACTTTCGTTGAGAAACCCAAAAAAGTTGCACTAGGTAGAATTAGCACCCTCAAAGGAAGAGGCAACACGAAAAAGGCAAATATCAAGGTTGCAAACCTGCGAATTCTGGATGGTGATTCAGGTAATATGGTTGTAGATGGGTTAACTGCTGAAGAACTTTTGAAGGAGGTCGACTGTAGAAATGATGCAGCTATTGCGAAGATAGAGTTAAAGCTTGAGTTGGAAAGGGGTGCACTAAGAGACGAAATAGTTGATGATGTTATGAAAACCCTAAGGGAGAAATGTGTATTTGATCACTGTGGTCCTATTACCCAGTCGGAGTTGAGAAGTCATATTAACAAGTCCTCATGGTCAATAAGGGGAGACGGATCAGTGAAAATCCCACGAGCAGATGAGGTATGTTATGTATGTATTGGGTGCCTTAGCGGGTGTAATGCTGTGTTATGGAAAACCGCCTAGAGTAACATTAACTTTTTTATTTTTTTTGGTGGTTCAAAGGTAATCCTGCAAACCATTGGGGAGTGCTCAGGAAACTCTGCTACTGAAAAAGCTGCTGGTTTTCGGCGTGAAGGTGACGAAGGTGGCAAAGCTGGAGGAGGTGACCCACCTGGAATAGTTGACCAAGATGACAAACATGAACAAGACGGAGAAGGTGATGCCCAAGGTAAGCGACAAACTGACGGAGTTATAGTATTGGAAGATTTTGGCAGAGAAGATGTTGGTGGAGATAGTGATGAGGGAGAAGGTATTGGTTGAGATAGTGATGTGGGAGAAAAGGATGGTGGAGATAGTGATAAAGGAGAAGAGGATGATGTAGCGGGGGATCATGTGGAAGACGATGATGGAGAAGAGGATGATGGAGAAGGTGATGATGTAGGAGGGGAAGATGGAGAAGAGGATGATGGAGAAGAAGATGATGGAGAAGAAGATGATTTACGAGGAGAAGATGGAGAATAGGATGTTGGAGAAGAAGATGATGTAGGAGGGGAAGATGGAGAAGAGGATGATGGAGAAGAAGAAGATGGAGAAGATGATGATGGAGAAGAGGATGATGGAGAAGTTGATCATCACAAGCACGCCGAGGACGCACAGTTATCGACAGTACACATTGATGAGGTATTTAGCTACATGGAAATTCTAAACATAATTTATATTGACCGTTTGCTGAAGTCCTGATGGTTGGAAATTTATGTTACAGCGAAAGAAAAGGAAGCCATGTAATGAGTTAGAAGAGCTTACCCCTCTTCCCGCCAAAAGAGCTAGGACGAAGACTAGAAGGTTTGGTTTCTCATTAGGATGCTCGAAAGAAAAGGCACCTGATCCCGAATCTGAAGCACATGCGTACATTACCTTCCGGCCCGTGGAAGCACGTATTAAGAAGAAATTCTTAGCAAAGCTAGCATCTTATCGGAAGAAGTAAGTTACAGTAGATCAACTATCTGGTCAGATGGATTCGTCTGATCTCATTATTTTGTGGATTTCAGGGAGTACATCGTTGATGGTCATAGGGTGAAAAGCAACTTTTTTGAATGCATATACAAACCGCCAAACTAGGTTGATAGTTCAATAAGTAATTGCTTAACATGCTCTGTATTTCTTACTCGTTATTGCCCTCAGACGAAATATCTAATACCAATATTTTCAGCATGTTGAAGCCATGCTGACCATTTTGTGGAGAAGATTGGGTGACTCATTTCTTCAGTCAAGGGTTGCGGTGCTGGATACCTGGTTTTCACAAACTCTGGCTCATGATTACAGTCGATACCAGAAGACAAAAAAGAAGTCGACTTTTGTTTGGAACAGTGTCATTAAGAACTATATTAGAGGTGTAGTCCCGAGTCGGTCAGCAAGGATGGCTTGGTTTATTGACATCGACACTGTCTACGTACCTTTGAATTGTGGAAAGGGTCATTGGGTTGCAGCGGCTATAGATATGAGGCTGGGACATGTATTCATCCTTGATCCCCTTATCATAAAGAATGATTCGAGAAAGCTTCCGCGACACATGAAACCGATCGTTGAAATGCTTCCTATCGCAATCAAGGATTTTGTGAAGAAGGAAAGTATTACCTATCCCGTACCTAATGTCTTTTCGTATGAGAGGGTCATTGATGTTTACCAAAACGATCGGACCGGACACTGTGGCCATCTGACCGTGAAGTTTATAGAGTTACACGCGCAAGGATTGGGGTTGGATGGATTGACAGATGAGACTGTGGACGAGATGCGGATGCGATTTGCTGTTGATGTTTACGACGAATTTGTACTCAGCCTATGTGGCTGATCGCGTACACATTTCTACGCATACTATTATGGGATTTTTAACCTAAGTAACTACTTCTATGGTTTTGTAAAACTTATTGTCTCTCATTCACCGAAGTTTATTTTTCAGATTTATTTGTCTTTTGCATACTATAATGATTTGCTACTTATTGACCTAAGTTTATTTTTCAGATTTTGTTGTCTTTTGGTTACTTACTATTATGCTTTACTACTCATACAAAATGTGTTTCTGTACCTAGTATGGATAACGACAAGTGTTAATTAACGTAGTACTGTGTTAGGTTAGAAAGTTATTGAAACTTAAAACCACACGTAATATCACACTACTTCCGAACCAACTTGTCATTTATAAGGGTGTTTTTATACCTACTAATGTCTCTTGTTATATTTAGTATGTACACAGTTATTCAGAGCTTACACTTCAGCCATGACGAACCTCCTTACCATCCCACACCATCTAGCTATATACATTGTTAGCCTCCTCGAAAAGGACAGATTCCAGCACCTAGGTCCTCTTATTGCTTCTGGTCCGGATGGTATGCGACTTGCGTTTGATGAGGGCGTTTTGAGAGAAGCCTCAATACTCCTTATTGACCACAATCATATTGTTGTCAATAATGGATATATGTTTCGTCCTTTCTTCGAATGCACCATTATGGCTAAAAACCCTACGGCAATGTATTTAGAGGCTATAAGATTCATTTTCAGATATGGCGACTACCGTGAAGCCATACCCTTGCTTTCGTACAAGTGGAGCTTGCTCTTCGGTAATAAGCATCCATCCTCATCCATGACTTTCACTCTAACCCTTTTGATGTTATGTGTTGGGGAAACATTAGAGGGAGTTGGCCTAATGACAAAGTTCAGGAGTTTGTTCCTTCATGAGGACGCAATAAATGTCGTCGCACAAATAGTTTTCTATGATATGATTGCAGTTGGTGGACATTCCGCACATGGGCGAGTTAAAGGATTGTTAAAGTTACAAAGGAGAATTCCTACCAACCCTGACGTTTGCGCGAAGTGTTGTCCATGCAACAGGTGCCCGACATGCTACACTTGGTGGCGATACCAAAGGTTTAAACAATTGTTCCTAATACCTTAAACAATTGTTGTTGTCCTTCTTTTTATGTGTTGTCCGTTTTAATGTTGTCCTTCTTTTTAATGTTGTCCTTCTTTTTAATGTTGTCCTTCTTTTTAATGTTGTCCGTTTTAATGTTGTCCGTTATGTTGTCCGTTTTAATGTTGTCTACTTTTGTCTACAAGAACCTAACTGACATTGTCACAAGTCCATCGTTTAAACATTTATATTGTCTACGTTTATTATAATCTATTATGGGGTCCATCATCCCACTTGTATGTGCTGTACCAAATCAAAACCTTTGCGTGTTGTCAGAACTGGATAATAGTGATGTCTCATTTATTTATTTATAGTTTTTGTTAATACCGATATCTCCTACATTTTTACCCTAATTTTTTCCTCCCCGAGAACTAAGAGAATCAACTGCAAACAAGTTCTCCTGAGAATGGGGCGTTATAGCTACAGTCAACCCTCTTCCTCATCTGCCTCATCCGTCTCGTCAATCAATTCCCGAGACCGACGTAACGGAAAATTTGGGATCCCTAAGAAGTGTAACTGTGGTGGTGCCTTGTTTCTGGAACCAGACATCAATCATGGCCACAGCCGCTTATTCTACAAGTGTGAAAATTACAATGTAAGCCTCAACCACTATTTTATACAAAAAAGATCTACTAATCTCTGCTAAAATATTGTTTTCTATGTTGGTTAGGATGGTGGCCTTCATCTCGTCAAGTCCTGGGAAAAAGCCGTGTTAGACGAAATTCACGACCTCCACATGAAGATTCTTCAACAGGAGGACCGTATATCGTACCTCACTCTAGGACCTGATGGCGATACCATCGAACTGTCAAGGATGTGGGCTGAAGTCAAATTCCTGGGTCAAGAAATGAGGGAACTGAGGCATCAAATTCGTCCCATGGTTGGGGGCTACACGGAGCTACTGGATGAATTGAGGGGGAACATCAAAAACCAAGGGTCTAACTATTCTGGATTAGCCGTAACAAGAAACAGTACGTTTCATGTTCTCCTAGGGGTTGCGATTGGGTTTCTCCTCTTTGTCTTGGTAGCCACCCTTTATTATGCATTCATGTAGTCCATAGTTTTATTTGTAGCGTTTGTCCACGTCCGATAGGTCTTCTCTAAAGGTCTTCTCTAAGTTGGTCGTTCATCTCCCTTGTTAAACTATTTCTACGTCTTTGTCCATCAAAAAAAAACTTCCTATCATATGTATGTCCATTATGAATGTTGTCTATCTACATATGTATGTCCTATCATATGTATGTCCATTATGAATGTTGTCTATCTACTTATTACGAGTTGTCCATCTTATTATTGCTGTCTATCAATTGATAGGTAGACAACTGAACATACCATTAAGTTGTCCATCACACGAATGGTAGACAAATGAATATGACATTAAGTTGTCCATCACACGAATGGTTGACATCTTAAGATCAAATTAAGTTGTCTATCAATTGATTTTATGTAGACAAATTGAGATCAAATTAACTTGTCCTCCACAATGTATCTTATGTGGACATTATAGATCAAAGTAAGATGTCCTCCAAACTTAATATGCTAACAACCGTTATGGCGGTCCATACAAAATTTAAAAACCCCCGAAATACATATTGTTATTTAAAATGACAGCCATCCCTTTCATATAAGAGTGGAGCATGTCTTCCTGTTGTGGCCAACTTTGAAACATCTACCACATTTGCGGATTTTCTTCTGCTTTCCTCCTTTTTGCTTGCCCTGTTAAACAATGATTATAACATGTTACATGCTAGTAAACAAAAAGTGCAAAGTCTGAAGTATAGAGAGAATTTACACTACTTACGTGATGCCCTTCCCCCTGAGATGGTATCCTTTTTTTACGTGGTCTTCCACCACCTCTTTTTGTGTTTGGTGGATTCACATCAACCTCCGTACATGTTTCTGGGACAACCATGTCTTTCTCATTAGGGACTGGCATAATTATACCCTTGTACTTGTTGGTCCACGGACCTACAAAATAAATTTCATCAACCAACGTGTACTTATCAACTCCCCGAACTTGTGAGGCTGCCAAAGCGTGACAACAAGGAATCTTGAGCACGTCAAACCGTCTGAAGGTATATGTTTTATTCTCAAAATCCACTGTAAACACACAACCGATTCCATCGTTAACTTGATATATCCAATCACTGGCGGATAATACAGCACAATCCACCGACTCTTCGTTTTACGTGCTTTTGTCCTCCTACACCAAAACCACCTCATCAACATAGCCCTTATGAATTCTACCATCGAAACAATAGGGTAATCCACCGCCCTAACCATTGCTGCATTCAGGGACTCAGAGATGTTGCTACTCATAACATTGTACCGATTTCCAAAGAAGTGAAAAAGAGTCCAATGAGACAAACCAATTTCTCTAAGATAGATCGCACAAGCTGGCTTCCGATTCTCAATTTCTTTCCACCAGTACTCAAAATCACCTATTGTGTATGCCCTTGCAGCTTTTGAAACCATGCTAGCAAGTCCACCGCATTTAAATTTATGCTTCACATTCCTAAACAGGTGGACTGCACATGCGACATGGTGCGCTAGTGGATAAACCTTGCCGAGTGCAGAGTAAAAGGATGCATGTCTGTCTGATACAAATACCAAATCTTCTTCGTCAGGAACAAACTGTTGTAAATGTTTAAAAAACCATACCCAACCACTATCATTCTCCACTTCGACTACTCCAAAAGCGAGGGGGAAGATCTGCATATTCCCATCTTGACCACTTGCAGCAACCAAACATCCTTTGTATTTACCTTTCATAGCTGTGCTGTCAATGACAATAACTTTTCTCAGATACTTAAACCTGCTGATGGACGCACCAAACGCAAAAAAAATAAATATTTAAACTTAGTGTTCCCTTTTTTATCAACGCATGTCTGAATATCGTAGATAGTCCCATGATTCGTGGACTCAACCAAATGAAAATATGTTGCCAAAAAATGATAACCTTCTTCTTCATTCCCACGGGCAGCATTCATGGCCAATTCCTTTGTGTTCCATGCTTTCATATAGGAAATTGTTACGTTTTGCTCTGCCAGCACCATCTCAGGTAGATCACATGCTCGTGGACCTCTCTTCCCGTTTGCAAATTTTGCTTGTATTAATTCGGAAAAAATCCTTCATGTCGCTTTATCCCCATATTTAGACCTCAACGAAACATCACAGCTATGTTTCAAGCATACAGTCTTGATTTCCACATTTAGCGAATTCGGGTGGTTGGTTGCAAATACTTGCCAACCACAGTTCTTGTCCACGCATGTTGCAATGACCCGGCCTTTGTCGGACTTCCAAATTCAAAATTTAAATATCCTTTTCATGGCATATACACACAGTGCTTGTCGAAGGGCTCCCTTGCTTTCAAAAATTCGACCTATATAAATTGAATCTTCTGCTCTTTTAAGGTCCATGTATCTCTCGTGGCGTGGAGCACCTTTGACATTATCATGAAATGGTGGAGAATCTTCCAACAGCAAGGGGTCATGAACGTCAAGTATTAAAGATCTAGCTCTCTCAAACTCCTCATCCCCAATGCTGACCTGGCTACCTGTTCTTGGGTGTTCTTCCAAAAGAGGATCATTGCCTAAACCCTGCCTAAACACATCTAATTCATCACCCATCCTCAACCCACTGTTTCCTATTTCCGTCTCTCCTTCAACAGGCACAACACCCTCCACTGTATCCGTTCTTAAGTAAGGATCCCAATCAAGTGGATAATCGTTGTTAATTCTCTCACTCCACTCGTCAAAATTGTAATCTGGCTCATCATCAGAAACGCAAACAGAACCTTCTGCATCCCTCATATCTTCATCATTAGTAAATGTATTCGATGACCTAACTTCCACTTCTACCAGGCTGTCTTCCGTCGACAAGTCGGTCTGTGATGCATGAATTTCACCTGTCCTGTCAACGCTTAAATCTATGACAGTGTTACTCATGCTGGACCCCAAAGAACATACCATCATATTACTCATCGGCCTGTTTGGACGACCTTCGATTTGTCCACCATCATTCTCCAATAATGTCGTGGTGGACGACAACCTTGTAGACATATAGTCGTCCATCAAAGTTGACGCTCTTTCTTGTTCTTTATCGTGCGACTTTAGCCCTTCTTGTCCAATAGCTACACCGTCAACTCTTTCACCTTTTTCTTGTGCTTCTAATCCCTCCACATACGCTATCAGGACATCATCCGAAAGACCTTCTTCTTCCACCCCGCACACATCAGCCTCCCCAACTTCCTTATCTGTAACGTACAACCTCATCCCTACAAATTAACTATTTCTCCTTTTCAATAGCGCCAACTCCACATCGTTGCTTACTAAAACAGGGGGCATTTTTCCATTACTTAATGGCCCCGTTTCACCTGAAGAATCACAAAAAGTCAAAACAACGCTACACTCCTTGTTTAAATGAAAAACGTTTTTTATGCATGTTTCAAACTCCCGGAAACATGTGGCAATTCCATATGACACTTCCCATTTCCCCATGGGCAGGGAAAATCTTCCATTCTCCAGTTTCACAACATTCCCATTCGCCACAAAGGGCACAGACGGTTTCTTCCATGTCTTAAACCCTAAGTCCTGCCAAAAACCATGAAAAAGATTTCAAAAATTACACCTTTATATAAGTCCCACGATATTTATTGAGAGAACCTTATACATCTCTCCAACCACCATCATTTGTGGCGGACGACTATAACTTATATGGCTGCCTTGTAGGACAACACGTAAAGCTTCTCCATCAAATTTTTGTCCACCACAACCATACAAATACTCACGACGGTCGTCTCCTAAAAAATCACCTCCAACTCGTTTCCAGGTAAAAAAAATTTTGTCCAATTTCTCAAAATCTTTAGAGAACAGGATCCTCTGCAAATTATTCAACAAACACCCTATTATCCAACCCATAGGCGTTAACTACACGTCTTGTCAGTTGCTAATGAGGCCGCTCAACAACACATTTCATCCCGCCAATTTGGAGGGTCTATTAGTAATTCATACCATTCACTTACTTTTTTCCACATGGTATCTTGTCTACATTGTATCTTGTCCACGGAATTATGTTTGGTTGACAACTTCAAATAAGATTACTTAAAGTCCACCAATTTTACACTTCGTCTATAATTATATTCGTCACTTACTTTTATCGACATTGTATCTTCTCTACATTGTATATAGTCCACGACCTTATGTTTGGTTCACAACTTCAAATAAGATTACTTAAAGTCCACCAATTTTACACTTCGTCTATAATTATATTTGTCCACAATAGCTTTATTGATTCTCGGGAAATTGTCCACGTATTCTTAAGAACGTCCTGAGTGCCGCGTAAACTCGCTCAGCTTCTCACCACTCGCCCTTTTCAACTCGCTCAGCTTCTCAACACGCGCCCGTCCCCTATCCTCGTGCCGCCGTCAAACTAAAGTAATAAGGAGGGTAATCTGGTAAAACTTATACTGCCATGTTTACTGAATATGGCAGATTTGGAAAAGTTTCGACAATATGGCACATTGAAAAACAATTACAAAACATATGGCATAAATGGCAAAAATCCCTTGAACTAATGGTTGTAATGAGTAAATATAATTTTCTATTAAATAATTATAATTAAAAACAAAATAATACTCCCTCCGTTTCAATATATAAGATGTTTTGGCCTCTCTTTTTTGTTTCAAAATATAAGATGTTTTCTTATTATCCATGCAAATTTTAATATATATTTAATGATTTATAATCATTATTTTAACAGTCTTCTTTATGATTGGTTGAATATTTTTTAATTTAAATATATATGATACTTTTAAAAAGAAAAATAAACTATCTTAATATGTGTGCATTTACCTTAAACATCCTATATTTTGAAACGGAAGGAGTATAAATTTTAAATATTAAAATAATTTTTAACGAAAAGTTACGATAAATAGATGCAACACAACTTTAAATTTTATATTAAGTTTTATTAAATTTCTATATTGCTATAATTATTTCTAAAATTTTAGTTAGATTATAGAATAACGTTAAATATTAGATATTAATATTCAAATTATTTAGATTAAACATAAAACGGAAAATTTGTTTCAACGAATGATTTGTTAGTTATTGATGAAAAGACAAATATATAGAAAGTTCAAAAGACATGACTATTTAAATAGACACACCTATTAGAACGAAAAGTTGTGATGAAAAAATATTAATTAAATATAATGAAAAGACACAACTCTAAAATGAACAGATACAAGTGTTTGAGTTTAAAAAAAGGAATAAAAAAATTTTCTTACAAAAAAATACTAAGCAAAGTCGCAATTGTTGTTCGTATTTATTCAGATTGTTATTCTTATTTTTAAATATTAAACTATTTTTTTAACAAAAAGTTAAGATAAAAATAGGCGCAACTGTAAATTCTATATTAAGTTGTATTAAATTTCTCTATTGCTATAATCATTTCTAAAATTTTAGTTAGTTTATAGAATAACGTTGAATATTAGATATTTAATTATTTAGATTTAACATAAAATGGACTAAAAGACATGACTATTTAAATAAACACACCTGTTAGACCGAAATGTTGTGATGAAAAGATATAAATAAAATATAGTGAAAAGACACAACTTTACAATGAACAGATACAACGGTTTGAATTAAAAAAAATATAATGAAAAGGTGCTACAAAAAAACGCAAATGTTATGTCTGCACTTGATTTCACCTAATAGCTCATATAAACTGCTTTTAAATAGAAGACATCTTTATTACCATATTGAGAAGTCAAATTCAAAAATTCATTTTATAATCCATCAAACTCTTGAAAAAAAAACTTTAGGTATTTTCATGAAATTTTTATATTTAAAATTAACTAAAAGTTGTAAATTAGATTCGTCATTCCAAAAATCTTTTGGTAAATCAAGAATTGGAGGAATATTTTTATTTTTAAAAGAATGATTGCTAGAGAACAATTTAGAAAGCTCTAAAAACTGTTGATATTAAAATTTTATATTATTTTGTATCATGGCAAAAAAATGAAAACAGTTCAAAAAGACAAATATATCTAAATTTTAAAAGAGACGAATATTCGAATAAACACAACTCTACAATGAACAGTTGCAACTTTACCAAAAAAAACTGTTACAATGAATAATCGCAACTTTTTGTAAAACTCAAATTTTGGTGGCATTTATTCGGACTGCTATTATATATAGACATTAGATTTTTATATTTAAAATTAACTAAAAGTTGTAAATTAGATTCATCATTCCAAATATCTTTTGTTAAATTAAGAATTGGAAGAGTTTCTTTACTTTTAAAAGAATGAATGCTAGAGAATAATTTAGAAAGCTGTAAAAACTGTTGATATTAAAATTTTATACTATTTTGTGTCATGGCAAAAAAATGAAAACAGTTTAAACAAATAGATTTCAAAAGATACGAATATTCGAATAAACACATCTCTAAAATGAGCAGTTGCAATTATACAAAAAAATCGTTACAATGAACAATCGCAACTTTTTGTAAAACATACAATTTAAATTTTTTAAATATTTTTTAAAAAAATTATTCAAAAGGTACGATTGAAAAAACACAACTTTTGGTGGCATGTATTCGGATTGGGTTTAAATATATTGAAATGTCAATCCAAAAACCCACTATGTAATCCATCTAAATCTTGAAAAAACACTTGAGGTATTGTCATTAAACTTTTATATTTAAAATGAACTAAAAGATGTAAATTAGATTCATCATTCCAAAAATCTTTTGTTAAATCAAGAATTAGAAGAATTTCTTGACTTTTAAAAGAATGAATGCTAGAGAATCATTTTGAAAAATGTATAAATCGTTAAGATTTAAATTTTTGTTGATTTTGTGTCATGGTAAAAAAATGAAAACAGTTCAAACAGACAAATATATATAGATTTCAAAAGATACGAATGTTCCAATCAATACAACTTTACAGTGAACAGTTGTAACTTTTCATAAATAACCGTTCTAATGATCCATTAGGACTTTCAGAAAATATCCAAAAAAGTACGATTGAAAAAACACAGCTGTTAAATGCGGATTAGATTTATATTGTCATGCTTAAAGCAATTTCACAACTCAATTGTAGACCACTGGAACACAGTTAACTGATATATAGTAATATGTATGTACCATATACCTAGATTAATATATACTTATACGTAGTAAAAAGTCGCAAAACAAATTCTTATTAATTCTGGTATAATCTTTGCTTATTTAACGAGGCGTTAGGACGTGATGATCTCGATTTCATCAAATTTATAGTCCAAATCTGAAAACGCCAAAGGAAAAAAAGAATACAAAGAGTGACACTAGTGTTTAGTTTATTTTTTAATCAACAACATTTCATAAAATGGTAGATCTCGTACTAAAAATGGTACTTTGATATGTGATAATAACTGATAACTATAATACAATATGGTCATATAATTGTCCAAAAGTCCAAACGTAATATTTGATCATCTAAGTCGTTCACTTTTTTTTTTCAAGGTTCATACAATATTACAATTTGTAGATTTTTTTAGGTAAACGATTTATATATTTCCGCAAAGTCAAGATTCCAATCTTTAATGTAATCAATCGAACCACTACTACAGGAAGTAAAAGAGTTTTGTTTATAATTTGCTTTTGTTCGTTCACTTAGTCTTCGTGTATTATTATCGACAGTGACACTACAAGTCTACAGCGGACAGTGACTTATGAGTTGAATAATCATGGTCTGCCCTTTAAAGGAATACATAATAGGATATATTATTAACCTCTAGAAAGACGAAGGCCAAGAAAAAATGTCACTCTTCCTCTGTTTCCTCTGCCTCTTACCCCTTATCTTAATCTTCTTGAAAAGTTTCAAATCTTCGAAATGGAAGCTTCCTCCGGGTCCAAAGACGCTTCCGATCATCAGAAACTTACACCAACGCCGGGAACTACATCCCAGGAAACGCCGGAACCTCTCCGACGAGTACGGACCAGTGGTGCTTCTCCAATACGGATTCGTCCCCGTGGTGGTGATCTCTTCGAAAGAAGCAGCAGAGGAAGTTCTAAAGATCCACGTTCTTGAGTGTTGTAGTCGACCTAAGACGGCAGGACCAGAGCAACTTTTTACAACTTTAAAGACGTCGGGTTCGCACCTTACGGTGAAGAGTGGAGAGTGATGCGGAAGCTCTCGGTGGTCGAACTCTTCAGCTTGAAACTCTCTGATTTTGCTACGAAACGATCTCCGGTGAATCTTGAGAAAACCCTTTTCACTTTGATCGGAAACATAGTGTGTAGGATTGGGTTCGGGATCAATCTCTATGAGACAGTGTGACTTCGTTGATGAAGATAGGATATCGTTGATCTTGTGCACAAGTCTGATGAGCTCATAGGAGAGTCTCTGTTCTCTGATTTCTTTCCCGGAAGAATCGGTAGGCTCATCGACCGGATCTCCGGTCAGAACAAGAGGTTGAACAATCTTTTCTCGGAACTAGACACTTTCTTTCAAAAAATTCTCGATCATCATCTCAAGCCTGGAAGAGAGAGGTCATATATTATTGACGTGATGATCGATATGATGAAGAAGCAAGAGAAAGATGGAGATGCTTTCCAGTTCACCACTGATCATCTCAAAGGGATGATCTCGGTACGTAAACCTAAAATATAATAGTCTTTTTTCAAGTTTTTATATATACTCCGAAGTGTTTGATGATCTTGCAACATTAACATTTGTGTTTTTGGTTTTATGTCACAGGACATATTTATAGCAGGAGTTGGCGCAAGCGCTGCCACAGCGGTATGGGCAATGACCGAACTGATCAGAAACCCGAAAGTCATGAAGAAAGGTGCAAGACGAGATTCGGACAACACTTGGGGACAAGAAGGAGAGAGTAACAGAAGAAGATTTAAACCAACTTCACTTCTTTAAGCTCATGGTCAGGGAGATATTCAGGTTACATCCATCAGCTCCACTCTTGCTTCCAAGAGAGACATTGTCTCATGTCAAGATCCAAGGCTACGACATTCCTGCGAAAACACAGATCATTATCAATGCCTATGCGATTGCTCGTGATCCAAAACTATGGGAGGAGCCAGATGAGTTTAACCCTGACAGGTTTCTCGACAGTTAAACTTTGAGCTCATACCATTTGGATCTGGTAGGAGAATATGTCCAGGGATGACAATGGGAATCATGCTTGTTGAGTTGGCATTGTTGAATTTGCTTTACTTCTTCGATTGGGGATTGCCGCAGATGGGTGAAGCCAACGAGATCGTCACTGGAAATGAAGATTTTCTTAACTTCGTTCAAGTTCTTCACCACTGACTATATATGTACCACTACAAGAAATTTGACTATTGATAGCGCCTGAAAAACGCTACCGTATCATACGATAGCGGTTTGGTAAACGCTATGTCATCGCCCGCGATAAAAAGTCTGACACTTTAGATAACGTTTTTATCGTGCTATTGAATGTTGATATACAATAACGTTTTCAGCGCGCTATTGAATGTTGATAAACAATAACGTTTTTAGCGAGCTATTGAATGTTGACAAAAACTATAACGTTTTTATAACCGCCATATTTAAGTGTATACAATAGCGATTATATTTCGTTATTTTTAGACTATTTACATTTTTATATTACTTTTTGTAGCATTCGTTTTATGCTATTTGTTTGGATTCCTGATTTACGACAAAATGAAGTGAAGAAGAAAACTTTTATAAAATAACATTAGGTTTTCAATCCAACTAACCAACATAATCCACACAATAGTTCAATAAACTTATAAACTAGTTAGCCAAACATAAACACCACACAATTGTTCAAGTTCCAAGCTAAGGCCCTAGTTTGTTTCTAACACAACTGTGTTGAACTCAAGACCCTACAATCTTATCAGTAGGCCATGCCACTGTTGTACCTAAAGCATCAGCAACACATTCCACTTCCGCACTTGGTCTCCATACTTTGGCTGTTCCAATCTTTATAATTTTAACCCATACCTTGCTAGCATTAGGTCCTAAGGGTTTACAGTGGACTGTGTCTTCCGGATTGGCTGACATGACTATACCTTCTGCAACGATCTCTCCTGAGTTTTCACAGTCCAACAACATGCAAGTCTTCTTTCCATTTGTTGAGCTGTTAGCGACGCTGCAGCTTATACTCTACCACTCAGAACAAAATTAAAGATCAACTCAAGATCATTATATAACATTTGACTAACTTAAAATTCAGTCACTGGAAATTATACCTTAGGTGATGATGCTTTTGGTGATGCTTCTCTTGAAGGTTGAGTATTGATCTTGTTAATTGGCCAGGCAATATAATCTTGAAGTACATGCTCCATCAAGTAATTTTCAGTAGTTGGTCTCCACAGATAAGCATCTTTCTTAACCACCTTATCAACCTTCACCACTGCAGCATTTGAACCAATACGAATATCATTGATCACTTCGTTTGGATCAGTAGACCATATATGACCCTCAGCAACTATCTCATCCTCCTCCACATTACAATCGTAGATGATGACCATGTCATGTACCTAAGTCAGTCATAAACAAATATATATCAGAACAAGGAATGATAATAATACAGTTTCATAAAAATCAACCAAAATCAAAATTTTACCGATGAATCAGAAGTTTGGTAATCAACCATCTTGATTTTATTAGCTGGCCATGCTATTTTGACTCCCACAGCTTGGGTAAGTGATCCAACAGTTTTAGTTGGCCTCCAGAGAGAAGCATTTTCTACTNTAGACCATATATGACCCTCAGCAACTATCTCATCCTCCTCCACATTACAATCGTAGATGATGACCATGTCATGTACCTAAGTCAGTCATAAACAAATATATATCAGAACAGGGAATGATAATAATACAGTTTCATAAAAATCAACCAAAATCAAAATTTTACCGATGATATGCAATATATATTGAAATTTGAAGTTCAATATATATATGATATGCAACTTTATATTGAAATTTGAATCTATATACCTTCCAGTAAGGTAACTCAAATCAGAATTAGTTCAATATATATATGATATGCAACTTTATATTGAAATTTGAATCTATATACCTTCCAGTAAGGTAACTCAAACAGGATGGACCTTTTCTTCCACCTCCATCTACCATCGTCTTCATCAGATTCATCATTCGATGGTTCCGCATCTTCACTTATACCTTTTCTTTTCCTTTTCCCTTTTTTCTCTATACATTTACCAAAATCATTTCTGAAATCCTTAAGCATCTCACAGATTTCTACTCCAGTTTCAACTCTTCTTGCACTTCCTTTCTCTACTGTATTATCAAACCATTTCTTTCTTCTTCTGTATGGATGATCAGGTCTGAGCCTCTTTCTGTTGCCCAAATACACATGCTTACGGCTAAATTTTAACCATCTAGAAGGCGTATCTTTTCCACAAACAATACATGCCTATATCCCTTTGTCTTTACATCCTTACAATGATCCTAATGCTGGATAATCAGTTATACTCCACATCAACATTGCTCTAAGTGTGAAATTCTCCTTCATGAAAGAGTCATAAACTAAAATACCTTCATGCCACAAATCCTTCAGATCATCTATCAATGGAGCTAGGTAGACATCAATGTTATTGCTCGGTGCAGTTGGCCCAGGGATCAAAAGAGTGAGCATCATGTTCTCAGCCTTCATACACAATGTCGGATGCATGTTGTAGTTCACTAATAATACTGGCCATGTGCTATACTTCGTATTCTAGATGGCAAAAGGATTCATCCCATCAGTGGAAAGGCCTAGGCGGAGGTTTCTTGGTTCAGCAGCAAACTCAGGCCATTTATCATTCGCATTGGCCCAAGTTAATGAATCAACTGGATGCTTCATTGTACCATCTGTACTTGCATTATTAAAATGCCACCTCAAGTCTTCAGCCATTCTTTTGGATCTAAACATCCTCCTAAATCTATCTTTAATTGGAAAATACCTTAGAACCTTTGCTGGAATCCCCTTATTCTCTTCACCGGTATTCATATCCCTGTCCCATCTGGAGATACCACATCTTGGACAGGTTTCAATATCTGCATATTGCTTCCTGTATAGGATACAATCGTTCTTGCATGCATGTATCTTGTCATATCCAAACCCAAAAATTTTCAGAAACTTCTTCATCTCATCTGTTGATCTCGGTAACACATTGTCCTTAGGAAGCATTTCATGAACCATTTTGAGCAACTGATCAAAAAAGTTCTCCGACATACCGCTCTTCACTTTAATCCTGTAAAGCCCCATGATTGCAGATATCTTGGTGTAGTTGGGACAGATTGAATACAAAGGAGTTTCCGCATCTTGTAGCTTCTTTCTAAACTCAGATTCTTCTACACTATCAACATCATCATTCTGATCTTCACTATGGCTACTGGGCTTTGAATCACTATCAAAGAAGGCTGTTCTAATCAAATCATAAGCTTCAAACTCAGAGCTTGGATCTTCATCTGGCTGAGCAATTTTCTTATCACCATGAATGCTCCAACACGAATTCCTCTTGTATTTCTCATCCATTCCCCTAATCAGTAGATGATCAAACATAGTCTCTGTTCCTTGATGAGACAAATTCCGGCAATGTGTGCAGGGACATAGCATAGAACTAGGATTACCCAAACTTGTTGTTGCTGCATTCACAAAATTTCTAGCTCCTATCCCATACTCAAGGCTAGCCCTGTAAGCAACAAACATTAAAAAGTTCAATAGCATATCTCTGTTAAAAACGAATTTCAAGACCAAACATATACATAGAAAAGCTAAAACACTGTATTTCTGAAATACTGAAGCTTTCTATGAAAACAAGACTTCTGTGCAATGAAAAAACCGGAAATAATGTCATACCTTGGTAGCCAAACCCATGACTTATCCATCGTCCAACAAGACCGTAACTCAGCTCCACATACACTCAAATTTAAAACCAGAGAATCGAGTGTGAGAATCAGAGTGAACTCATCGTCCAACAAGACCCTATCAAAAAATCAACAAATCAGAGAACAAGCAAAGATAAAATTACCCACCCGGCTAATCTGAGTGTGAGAATCGAGTGTACTCCTTGATTAGGGTTTCCACCGTGAAATCGAGTTGAGAGAGAGAGAGATGGAGTTCCGGGACAAAGAAATCGAGTTGCGAGAGAGAGAGAAACCGAGTTCAGGAAGAGAGAAATAGCTAGAGACTGAGAAATCAATTGAGAGCCTGAGAAATCGAGAAAGAGAAACCGAGTTGAGGAAGAAAGAAATAGAAACTGAGAAATCGATTGAGAGCCAGAGAAATCGATTGAGAGGAAAAGTCGAGAAGTCGATTGAGAGTTTGAGAGTTTGAGAGTTTGAGAGACTGAGAAGTCGATTGAGAGGAAAAATCGAGAAAGAGAGAAAAATGAAAACTCTTTTTGCCTTAGATCTATTTTTTTGCCTTAGGAAATGACGAATTTTTTCCCCCTTTTAATTTCAATAGCGTTTACAAATTTTTAGGAACCAAATTTTGGCCCGCGTCAAATTTTAATTCCCGCTGTTAACCATAGATAGCGTTTACAAATAACCAAACGCTATCTTTAATATACGGTTCACTCAAAGATAGCATAAACATCAAAAACGCTATCCTTTTATGCTATCAATAGTCAAATTTCTTGTAGTGTACACTAGAGATTCAAAGATAAAAAAATAATGGTCACTTTCTTATTCTCCACTGAATATATATGGTTTGGTTACATACAACTAAGCTTGATTCATAAACAAGAAATGAATTATTTGTGTCTGTAATGTGATTTGGTTGCAAAAAAATGATGGTCCAGTTGGAGTCGGCTTATTGAGTCATAGTGGACTCGGAAGGCTCCGGCCTGTAATCCTTCCACCGTCGAAAGCGGGAGGTGGACGGGACCAAAATCGCAACTCCCGACTTAGAATGGGCAGGCCAGTAGAAAGCCAAACCCGAACCCGGCGCAATGAGATCGACCCATTGTTCCAACACCTTTGTTGTCTCCAGTCGGATCACAAGCCAACGTTACTCAGCTCGACGTACTAACGTAGAAAGCTTAACTTATTTATCCAAGAAAGAAAAGTTTGTTTCTTCCGATGTGGGACTTTATCACATTAGTATATTAGTAATATACTAGAACTCAGACACCCTACAATATTGGGAGGCAAATATTTTTAAAAAAGATAAATAAATTTTAAGGAAGAATCTTTGAAGAACAAAATTCACCAAAAAAAGATAAGTATCACTTTTATTACGTGTGATGGTTAATTTCATTAAAACACGTATCAAGTTAATAACTATTTGCTGCAGCTTCATATATTCATACAATCGTAAGCAACAATGGTTTAGCAATAATGCAACTATGCAAGCATTGCAAAACAACATGAAATCACGAGAGAAGCTGTATTCTAAAAACTGATGCAGATTCTTGTATATTAGAGCAATGTTCTCTTATTAGAACAGTGATCATGGTCATTCCAACATTCAATTAGTCATTATATATGGACTGTTGTTGAAGATATTACGGAAGGGTCCAACATCCACGCTAACAAGACTAGTCTTTCCATGGAGATCAAACTGAAGTTTGTTCTGCATCAGAAAAAAGAGGATCAAAAAAATAAAAAAATTCACTTCGGCTCGGAAGCTTCAACGCAAACACGGCCAATATGGCACAAATCAAGATAAGTTTTCTAATAACCCTTCATAAATTCTCTTTTTTAGTATCATGGTTGTTTTAAATCTAGAATCTAGATCCTTTCTTTGTGCTACATGAGATAAGTAGATAAGTCACACCCTTGTCACTAATAAGTTACTAGTTGCTTAGCTACTTATATGTAAATACGTATAAAAACTATATATTAAGAACTAAGCATGCATGCACATTGGAAATATATTGGTGTATTGTAAAAGAATTTGATGAAAAAAATTAAGTTCTTAAGCACAAGGGATCCGTCAGATCACAGAAGGTATAGCAATAACAATAAGCATCTAGAATAAATAAATATAGATGTGTCTCTAAGAGCATTCGCATCGGTCATACTCACCTTGGTGTCTTATGTAAATGTGGATGAGGCAATAATAAAGTGCAGAAAGTAAAGAACACAAGAACTTTGTTAACGAGGTTCGGTTTTTCCTACTCCCGGGGACCACGTCCATATTTCGATTCCACTAGAACAAGAAAGCAAATACAACCTATTCGCATCTCTGTCACTTGACGCTCGATTTCATCTTTTTGGAAGTGGGCATATCGATAGGGACAGACATTGATAGGATCTGATCCTTCCTTTAGTACGATACGATGTTCAATCTCACGTTTAGGCGGAAGCTGTGTCGGAGTAGAGAAAACGCCGACAAAGTTATGGAGAAGTCGTTGTAAATCCTCCGGTAGGGAAGAAACGGTGTCGTCGATGATGACATCATGTTGGGCACTGACTGTAAAACAGGCCTGGCCCTTGCGCAATTCTCTAGAAAACTCATCTGGACAAGCTTGGCAAATATTGTTGGGCCTCAGCTCAGTAAGAGTATGTTCGTGACCAGCCACCAGAATTGCATAGTTTTAGCCTTCCAATCGCAAACTGTCGGACCTAGCTGCTCCAATCACTGTATTCGGAGAACGACATCGAGTCCGGTGAGGGGAAGGACAAACAAATCAAGGACGAAAGTCGTGGAACCCAGCGCGAGGGAGACCTTCCGGTATGCGCCCTTGCAGCGGAGTGGGTGTCCATCCGCTACTTTGACATTAAACGGTGTCGTTGGTGTCGATTTCAAATTGAGTTTGTTAGCCACGCGCTCACTGATGAAGTTGTGCGTAGAGCCACTGTCGACGAGAGCGACCAGGCGTTGATTGTTGATCATGGCGTGAACCCGAATAGTGGGGTGAATCCCACCCGGTCAAAGCGTGTGCTGTTATCTCCGGTTCGATTGCCTCGTGGAACTCTTCTTCTGCCTCCTCCGAGTCATCATCTTCACCCACCATGAGTAAAAGCTGAGATGTCCGACATTTGTGGCCCGGACTGTAGCGCTCATCGCAGCTAAAACAAAGGCCAAGGCTGCGTTTGTGTTTCATTTCTTCCCACGTCAGCCGTTTGGGTGGTGTTGATTGTGCCTGTCGATTTTCAGAAGAGCGTTGTATTGTAGGGTTCGGCGGTGACCATTGCGTCGTCGCAGAAGGGAGCAAACCATGTGTATATGGGCGAGGATTGAATGTCTTCTTCTGCGCCTGTAAATGGTCGTCACTTAATTGTGCCAAATTGAAAACCTCCTGAAGTGTTGTCGGGGAGAACATACGGATTGGGCCGCAATAGCCCTGTTTAAGCCGCCGAGAAATGTGCCCACCAGTGCTTCTTCCGACCAGTTGGTGACACGATTTTGTAAGCGTTCGAACTCCCTTTGATACTCACGCAACGAACCGGTTTGTTGGATTTTTGACAATGCCTCGTGAAAGTAGGGGCCCCGCATAGGACCGAAGCGTTTCCAAAGTTCCGATTCGAACACCTCCCATGGGGTATCATAGACATTAGTGCCTAGACGTGCGGATGTTGCTTGCCACCACTCGTTGGCCTCACCAGTGAGATGGTAGGAAGCGAGTTGGACCTGTTGGTTTGTGGGTATCTCTTGATAGGCGAAATATTGCTTAGCTTTTGTGATCCACTCGGACGTGTCAGACCCAGTAAAACGAGGAAGTTCCAGTTTGACGTGGCGAGCAAGGGGTGGTGGAGTATTCTCCATCCAACGGATCTCACGAGGACCCTGTATAGCACCGTCACGGTTGTTGTTAAGTGTGGCCATTAGGCGGTTGATGGCTTCTCTGCTCTCCGCCGCTACCTGACGGTTGTCTTCCACAATACGGTGAAGAGAATTCTCGACGGTGTGGAACTTGTCAGTCACCTCGGTTGTAAGTCGTTGGTGTAAGAAAATAATAAGAAAATAATTATTTCTTACCCATGTATGTGGTCTTATAGTTAGTAGGTTATTTAATTGGGTTTGTTATATTTTAATCATTTGGGAACCAAAAGAACATGTGTTAAGCTACATGTAAAGCTTATGCTTATAAGGACAAGTATTAAGCTACATGTCATGCTAAAGCTTATAAGAGGACAAGTGTGAAGTTGCATGTTGTGTTTGAAGCAATACTAGACACTTGTTATCACACATGTCACCATTGTCTTCATCTCTACTATGATGGATGGTTGAGATTAAATCATGAGACAAAACCCTAATGAGGAGTAAGGTCCTCTTCCCACCTATAAATAGATGGTTTGCTCCATCACAAATCATCACAAGAAAAAAAACAACACATAAAGAAAAGAGTTTATAGGAAAGGGGAGAGAAACCTTATCTTCCACCTAAAGATCATCTAAGAGTTTCTTTTCAAGCCTTCAAGCCATTGAAGAAGAAGAAACCATTCAAGGAAGCATCATTTCTACAATGAGTGGAGGTATTACTTTAACCCTCTTTATGATTCTATTATGTGATTAATATAGATGTTTAAGATCTTGGGGTTCATGTTAAAAGTATGTTTAACATGTGGTATCAGAGCTTATGGTTATGAACATCTAATTAATCCATTAAGAATAATAGATTTATGGTTTAATGAACTGAAAATTAAGGCTTTAAGTTATGATGTTTGTACACTTGAATTTTGTATGATTTAAGTTTCAAGTTACAATATATGTTTAAATTAATATATATATATATATAAATATATATATATATATATATAAGTATAAAAGATTGGTTTATCTTAATGTGCATAATTAAGAAATTGATATAACCATAATGGTTTTTATCATATAATGATATGCACATAGAAAACCAAAATATTTAAATTTTGATATGTTTATGTATTAATTAGCTACCCACAGGTAGGCTATTGACATAAAACATGATCAATAATTTATTAGAATGTTTGTACATGAGTTAATTAAGTATATCCACAGATAGCTTAATTAATCTGATACATCATTAAAGAAAAATTTTCTGAAAGCTATGACATTAGGATATATTATAATGACTACCCACAGGAGCATTATAATTTGAAGTCATATGCATTCAATAATTTTTGTTAATGTGTTGTTTAAATTTTGAACCTCAATTAAAGCTTGTTATATCTCTAAATCGCAGCATCATTTCCTGCTAATTTGCCATCTATGGTCTCTACTGTTCCGATCCTCACTGGAACCAACTTCTCAGAATGGAAAGAGAAAGTTGAGTTCACATTAGGAGTACTAGATATGGATTTGGCACTTCGTGAAGAAGAGCCAGATCCCTTAACTATAATTAGTACTGAGGAAGAAAAGGCTCTCCATAAAGCTTGGGAGAAAGCGAACAGATTAAGCATGATGTTTTTAAAAATGACCATAGCTAGCAATATCAAAACTTCCCTTCCAGATGCAGATAAAGCTATAGATTATCTAGCAGCTATAGAAGAACGGTTTAAGACTGCAGACAAATCCCTTGCAGGGAAACTTATGGCAGATCTTACAACCATTAAGTATGATGGGACAAGGTCTATGCATGAACATTGCATTGAATTGACCAACCTTGCGGCTAAATTAAAGAATTTAGGAATGAGTGTGGACGATTCATTTCTTGTCCAATTTATCCTAAATTCACTACCTCCTCAGTATGGACCCTTTCAGATCAATTATAATGCAATTGATGAAAGGTGGACATCTAATGAATTGGCTAATAAACTAGTCCAAGAGGAGGCTAGACTTGGTCGTGAAGGAATTAAAGTTTCCCATCATGTTCAAGGAGCTGGACCTAAAGTTGGGTTTAGGCATAAAAAGAGCCATCAAAGAGCACAACCCACAATGAACGATTCCGATCAAGTTAATCCGAAGAAAAAGGCAAAGAAAGATTACAGGTGCAACTTTTGTAAAAAGGTTGGACACTTTCAGAAAGATTGCCATAAACGAAGAGAATGGTTCGAAAAGAAAGGTAATCCTATGGGTTCCGTAAGCTTTTTCGAATCTAATCTTACTTATGTTTCTTCCAAAACTTGGTGGATTGATAGCGGTGCTAATGTACATGTAACGAATTCCGTACAGGGATTCCTTACGATCCAGACCATAAATTCAAGTGAAAACTACTTACTGATGGGAAATCGAGACAAGGCACCAGTTGAAGCTGTTGGCACCTATCGTCTCATTTTAGATGGTGGATTTTGTCTAGATTTATATCAGACTCTTTATGTTCCATCTATTTCCCGTAATTTAGTTTCTGTAAGCAAACTTGATTTGGCTGGTTTTAAATCTACTCAAGGAGATGGTTGTTTTAATATATTTCTGAACTCGAAACGAATTGGTTCTGGAATATTAGTTGATGGTCTTTATATGTTAAAACTGGCTGATCAACCTTATGAGACACATCTCTCCTTGTATTCTGAAAGTAGACTTAAAAATAAAACATGTACTGATGACTCATATTTCTTGTGGCATAAAAGATTAGGACATATTTCTTATGAAAGAATTAAAAGATTGGTAAAAGATGGAGTAATTCCGAATCTTGATTTTACCAATAAGAAAATGTGTATAGATTGCATTAAAGGTAAGCAAACTAAACACACTAAGAAAGGAGCCACAAGAAGTACACAGCTTCTTGAAATCATACATACAGATATTTGTGGACCATTTGACGTTCCAACTTTTGGAGGTGAAAAGTACTTCATCACTTTTATCGATGATTATTCACGTTATTGTTATCTCTATTTATTGCATGAAAAATCTCAATCTGTGGATGCTGTACAAGCATTCATTAATGAAGTTGAGAGGCAATTAGATAGAAAGGTGAAAATCATAAGGTCAGATAGAGGTGGTGAATTTTATGGCAGATATAATGAAACAGGACAACATCCTGGACCATTTGCCATACTCCTTCAAAAATTAGGAATTGTTGCGCAGTACACAATGCCTGGTTCTCCATGGCAGAATGGTGTAGCTGAAAGGCGTAATCGTACTTATATGGAAATGGTTAGATCCATGATGAGTCATGCTAACCTACCTATATCCTTGTGGATGGACGCATTACGTATTGCGGTCTATATTTTGAATAGGGTTCCTAGCAAAGCAGTTTCAAAGACCCCTTTTGAACTGTGGAAAGGCTGGAAACCTAGTCTGTCACACCTCCAAGTTTGGGGGTGTCCAGCTGAAGTAAGAATATACAATCCACATGAAAAGAAATTAGACTTCAGGACGATCAGTGGTTTCTTTATAGGTTACCCTGAGAAGTATAAAGGATATAGATTTTATTGTCCATCCCATAGTACGAGAATAGTAGAAACCAATAATGCCAGATTTTTTGAGAATGGTGAGATTAGTGGGAGTGATAAAGTTTGTGATATAACCATTCAGGAAACTAGGGTTGCTATTCCTTTACCCTTAGTTCTGAATGTTGGGGTTCCTAGCATTGTTGAACCGTTAAACAATGAGGAAACCCCATTGAATGATCACACACTCCATGATGAAAATCTTGCCAATAATGATCATGAAGCACAAGAGGAACCAGCATTAAGAAGATCAA
>NC_025701.1:29010246-29041159 GCF_000633955.1 Camelina sativa | reverse complement strand
AAAACAACACATAAAGAAAAGAGTTTATAGGAAAGGGGAGAGAAACCTTATCTTCCACCTAAAGATCATCTAAGAGTTTCTTTTCAAGCCTTCAAGCCATTGAAGAAGAAGAAACTATTCAAGGAAGCATCATTTCTACAATGAGTGGAGGTATTACTTTAACCCTCTTTATGATTCTATTATGTGATTAATATAGATGTTTAAGATTTTGGGGTTCATGTTAAAAGTATCTTTAACAGTTGGAGTTCATCCTGCATCGTACCGAGGTTAGTTTCCAAATCGTCCAATCACTCCTTTGTCGTGGCCATCGGCTCCTCCAGAGGTAAGGTGGCGACCTCCTTTTTTGTGTTTCGACGTGCAGATGGAATGATTGCAAGTTGGTGAGGAAAAAAATTTGTGTGTTTTTTTTTTTGTTTTTTGGTTTTAGAACGTAAGTGGCCTGATACCAATTGATAGCTGTGACCTCGTCGTACCACAACCTTAGTATCGAGAATAAGAACAGAGCAGAAGAAAATACAAGACTTATGATTTGGGCAATTGGTATTGCCTCTTTTTGGCTTTTCTATTTCTTAAATAAGGAAAACAAATTACAATGTGATTGAGGGATCACCACTCCTACAATACTGGAAATCATGGAAAGGTGTGAACATGGTTGCTAACAAGTAGGGAGACCAAATCAACTTATTTGCAGAACTGTAAAAAACGCAGAGACTAAGTCTCTTTAATCTAAATACTTTGTGTTGGGCCTCCTAGCCCTTGTGGACTGTCTTCTCGGTGGCGGCCCAATAGAAGGCTCAATGTCTTCTTCGTCACTTTGGCATTCATCAATACTCCCCCCGTAATTGAGAACCTTGTCCTCAAGCTTCAGGCTTGGAAAACTCTTCTGCAACTGTGCGGCATCTTCCAAAGTAGCTTCGTCCTCCTAAAGGCCTTGCCATAGAACAAGAGCTTCGTGTAAACGATGTTGACCTTGTTGTGTGTGGCGTTGCTAGAGAACATGAGCTGGACGCAGCTTCAAAATTCCATTCGCACGGAGTGGAGGAAGTGCTCCTGCGGTTGGTGTGTCACTGCCAAGGCGTTGCTTGAGGAGAGAAACGTGAAAAACCGGATGAATGCAAATCTCTTTGGATAGACACAGATTCATACAAACTTTATTATTTTTATATTTAAAACACTTCCAGTGAATGACTGATGAAGATGGTCTGTCTAGATCTTTTTGAATGGTACGGTAGTGATCTCAAATTCACCAAATTTATAAAGATTGTATAGTGTTTAGTTTATTTTTTTAAACATCAGCATTTCATAGGGAAATTACCTAGAATATTACATAAAAGTAGGATTATTACTAGACTAACACGTTGAGATTTTCGACTTACTCAAATAACACATAAACTAGATTAAGACCCGTGCTAGAGCACGGGTTGAAATTCATTTTATTTATATTGTAATTTTTATATAAAATAAATTTGAAGGCTAAAATTTAAAAAAAATTTGAAGGCTTGAAAAAGACACTTATTTTGTAAGTTTTATATTGTTACTGTTTCTAGATAAGTACCCGTGTTATAACACTGGTTAAATTTTATTTTGTAATCTATCTTGTAACCCACTATTTAACTTGTAACCAATCAATCTATCAATTTCGTAATCTATCTTTGGTTAAACGTTGTGGTCTATCGATAAAATCTGTAGAAAATAAATTTGTAATAATGTGTTTAAAAATCTTTGAAAACAACGTGATATAAGACTAAAATCTTCCGAAAATACAGTTTGGAATATCCACGAATTTATTTGTTACCATTAATATATCAATTATCAATTTGGAATATCCCTAATATTTAGGTGTAACCAATTAATATTAATATATGGATTAATCTATAACCTATCTATAACCTATTTGTAACCATTTGTAACCATTTATTAAAAATATAAAGTCTACAAAAACTATGTTGTGTACTTCCCTTTTATTAAAAAGGGAAAAAACCCAAAAAATACGTCATCTAATTTTTTTTTGGCGGTTTAATTCCTCTAGTTATTAAATTTCCCAAAAAATACCTGGTTTAATTTCTTTTGTCTTTAAAAACCTTCGTCTTATAAATATCGGTAGATCCATACTTAAGACATTTCGATTGTTAACTGTAATGACGGAATTGTTAACTATGGTTAAAATTTAACTCCCACGTGTTTAATTAAAGATAACAAATGACATTGTTACCCTCTTCTTCTTCTCTTCCACAAATCGATCTGTAAACTATGAGCGATGATCATACCAGAGACCAAGAGCCCCAGTAGCGAAGAGAGCAGTCCAAGTTCCCCATTCATCGTTCGGAGAAATGAGAGGCGTACTCATAGATCTCACAGTAACCGATCGGATCGGAGAAGATAATTCTGGTAACGACGAATCCCGCAAGAGAAACATATCGCTTCCGTTACGGAATCACGAGAATGAGAAGCTAAGCCGTGAAGGAACAGGTTTAGCCGATAATTTAGGAAGATCCTTGCGTGAAACAATGTGCGAGCGGCGGTGAAGTATCTCGATGACGGCAACGAGATTTCGGTCACATTGAGTAACGACAAGCTCGTCGCCATTTTATTCGCGGCAACTTTACAACGAGAAAAAGGGGAAAAGTGAGTGAGTGATTAGTGAAGTTGTTGACTCATATTAGAGCATGTGCGTCAACTTTACTTATATACTTCATTACATACTTACTACATTGAGCAAAACCAAATCTAAAATCAAATTTAGAGATCTATGGAGACCACATCTTAAGTAACGGTGATGGCTAAGCTTTTATACAGCTGAACCGAATCTAAAATCAAATTTGATTCTTAGGTGAAGTTGATTTTGCATGTATATATAAAGAGAGGTTTTAATTTTTGTTTCTATGGGAGTTAAGAAATGAAAATTCGCAAGTGGTGGTGATTGATTGTAACAGGTCGGAGCTGTGATGAGTGGTGTGTTGGTCAGCACTCTAGTTGGGCTTGCAGCTAGCAATCTAGGGGTCATTTCTTCTCAAGCTCCTGTTTTTGCTGTAGTTTTGAATTTCTTGCTTCCGTTAGCAGTTCCTCTGTTGTTGTTTAGAGCTGATTTGCCACGTGTGGTTCAATCTACTGGAAAGCTTCTCTTGGCCTTTCTGATTGGATCAGGTAATAGGTCCCTGTCTTGTTATATCTTAGTAACAGGGTGGTACTGTATCAGCAAAAGGCTCATAGTTTACAGATCGATTTGTGGAAGAGAAGAAGAAGAGGGCAACAGTGTCATTATTTATTTTTAATTAAACACGTGGGTGTAAATTTTAACCATAGTTAACAATTCCATCATTACAGTTAACAATCGATATGTCTTAAGTATGGATCTACCGATATTAATAAGATGAAAGTTTTTAAAGACAACTGAAATTAAACTAGGTATTTTTTGGGAAATATAATAACTAGAGGAATTAAACCGCCAAAAAAAAATTAGATGGCGTATTTTTCGGGTTTTTTCCCTTATTAAAAAGGGGAAGTTTGATTATTACTTCTAAACCAGGTTGTGTGTTTTATTACGGTTTATGCCATTTATAATGAAATTTGGTTGAATTAAAAAATCATCTTGGGTGCAGCCGTAGCCTCAAAAAGATGCAGATCTTCGTGAAAACCTAACGGGGAAGACCATTACGCAAGAGGTCGAGTCATCTGAGACCATCGACAATGTGAAAGCGAAGATCCAAGACAAGGAAGGGATCCCACCGTACCAGCAGCGTTTGATTTTCGCCGGGAAGCAGCTCGAGGACGGCCGCACTCTCGCCGACTACAACATCCAGAAGGAATCGACGCTTCATCTCGTGCTCCATCTCCGACTCTCCGTGGTGGTGCTAAGAAGAGGAAGAAGAAGACTTACACCAAGCCGAAGAAAATCAAGCCAAGCGTGACGAGAAAACTGTCAACGCCGCTCGTCAATCTGGCGCCAATATCGAGACCGTCAGAAAATGTTCGATTCTTCTTTTTTTTTTTTTTTCTTACTTAATTGTCTTTGTTCTGGTTTGATCCTATCTTAGAGCTTTCTTAGACCTCTCTCTAGATTATTTCCTTTATTGAGCTTCAATAGATGTAACTTAGCTTTCAACGCCTTGGGGTTATTGTGATTTTCAATTGAACTTTCCGATGTTTTTGTATTGCTGATTTGATTGTTGTTCATATTAGTTCGATAGCTTAACTACTTCTGCTGGTTTGATTTTGGTTCTTGAGTCTTTGTTGTTGTTTCTATGTGCAATTTCCAGTTATGGCTTCCATCTAACATTTGATTTTGTGTTTGTGTTGTTTGGATTTAGTCAATGCTGGAACCATTTGATTTTATGTTTGTGTTGTTTGGATTTAGTCAATGCTGGAACCAACAAGGCTGCATCAAGTGACACATCTCTCAACACCAAAAGGCTTGATGATGACACTGAGAACCTTACTCGTAAGTCTTATCTTTAATCACTTGCTTTACTTATGGTGAATTGATTTTCCTAATGGCTATAAAGATTAGATAGTGGTAGTCTCAGGCTCTGTAATCTGGGAAAATGAGGTTCTATGTTTGTCCTGGAATCATAAGAGTTTAGTTCTTTTGTTGTATTACCTGAGTTTTAGCTATGAGGAACCTTTTATGTATTGATATATTATCTTGATGATAGAGTTTCATATATTGATTATGCAATTGTGAAATATATGAACTTGCTCAGGTATTTTATTTTCCCCTCTTGTTAATGCTCTATCAACGTGTGCCAACTGAGCTAATGTCTAATGAACGTGTGCCAACTGAGCTAACCCAGTAATCTCCGGGCTTGTTCATGCTCTTAAGGTGAGTTTTTTTTTTAATTCACGATATGATTTGGGTGTTATGAGTCTTATGACTATATGGATATTGGGTTTTAGGGATTGATTTGATTATAAGAGAACTTTGGTTTTTTAGGGATTGTCTCTGCATCTTAGTTTGATTGGTTTGTAAAGTTTTGTGATTTCTTCCAGTAACTTGGAACTGGTGAGTCGACGAGTTTATCAATTGTGAAAGAGGTTTTGCTCATACATGATAGGAATTAGTTTCTGATAAAAAATGTTTCTAGAGGAACAGGAGTTCTGACATTTTCTCATCATTTCTTTTGATTTATTTTTTTATTGCATAGTTTATGAGACGTGTAGACTGGGAACCCATTTGCCACAGAGCCTGGGAAATCAAAGGGAAACAGGCGCTGGAAGGTTATCCTCATCTTGATATGTTCTGCTTGATTGCCCTCAATCGATGAAGATTGAAAGCAATAACACATCGCTTCTGGGATCTCAGCGATTATTTTCTGTCTTTGTCGAATGGGTGGAATGTGTGAGTAGCTATCTGAAGTCTTTATCAAAAGCGTTGAAAGGCCTAAAGCTTGCGTTTTACACAAACCAGAAAGAAGGCTCAGGGAGCCCTTGTATGGTAAGTATAAGTTGAGAAATACATATGTTAATTGAGATTAGTATACTTCTACCAAGTGTAGTTGTTGATACTTGTTGCCTTCTATTTCTTATAGGTAGTGTACATAGTATGTCCATTTCCTGAACCTTCAGCAGTTTTAAGGCGATTGTTGAATCGTCTATAGCACTTGGATCAGTAATACAGTCAGATAGAGACAGGAGATCGATACTTAACAGTCATGTTGCAAGGGCGTTTGGTAGTTCTGCTGCTGTTGACGAAACATCAATATCTCACATTCTGTCATCCTCCCCTGACAATGGATCTTATAAACCCAGGGATTTTATCATTACACGCATTGGGAATTTTTTCGAGCTTGAATACCTAGGTAAATTGTTTTCTTTTATACCAAACATCGTCAATGCTCCACCATCAATGCCAAACAGCTAGAAACTCCAACGTTCTCCTCCATTACTTCGCATATNTTACACAAACCAGAAAGAAGGCTCAGGGAGCCCTTGTATGGTAAGTATAAGTTGAGAAATACATATGTTAATTGAGATTAGTATACTTCTACCAAGTGTAGTTGTTGATACTTGTTGCCTTCTATTTCTTATAGGTAGTGTACATAGTATGTCCATTTCCTGAACCTTCAGCAGTTTTAAGGCGATTGTTGAATCGTCTATAGCACTTGGATCAGTAATACAGTCAGATAGAGACAGGAGATCGATACTTAACAGTCATGTTGCAAGGGCGTTTGGTAGTTCTGCTGCTGTTGACGAAACATCAATATCTCACATTCTGTCATCCTCCCCTGAAAATGGATCTTATAAACCCAGGGATTTTATCATTACACGCATTGGGAATTTTTTCGAGCTTGAATACCTAGGTAAATTGTATTCTTTTATACCAAACATCGTCAATGCTCCACCATCAATGCCAAACAGCTAGAAACTCCAACGTTCTCCTCCATTACTTCGCATATCTAGTTTCCTTTTCTGCGTATTTTATGACCGTTTGGTTCAGCATTTTGTATGGACGCATTTTCTAAGTAATAAAAAAAAATCGGTTTATCGTTTGCTTCAAAACATCGTCTTGTTCTTGTGTTTCTTCTAAGTGTGTCTGGCTTCCCCTCACTTGGCTGATTCGTTGAGTCTTTTATCTTTGTACGGATTCTCCTTAGATAAAGCCTCAAAACCGATTACTCAATTCACTTTCATCACCACCACCTCGACACTTCCACAAGTCGTCTCGTATTAGTGTGCTCACAAGTGCGGTGTGAGTCCATTCTTGTAACACTCCCTCGCATTTTCAAGGAAATCAAAAAGTTTGTAGGGTACTCAATCAGAAAGTTTGTGACTCCATAGTTGTCCAGTTGTACTCTCGTATTCATAGTTGAACTTTTGCATTTTTTTGTATTTCCAGTTGGACTATAATATAAATTGTTAATTAGTAGTTGACCACAAAATTTATCACTATTAATTAGCATATACAAGTAAAGCCATAACACAATGTTCATAAAAACTTGGTTTTCACCTCTTTTGCTTCATTTGAGGTGATCACTTACTAAGTCTTCCTTATACTATAAAGAGTGTTTTATGTGAAAACTATAGTATGTATTAGAAAGTGATTAATTCTTGTATTGTTGATTAAACATAGTTCTTTAATATTTCAATATGTAAAGAAATTTGTATAAACCTTAATTATCATTTTCATATTTTAAATATAAATGCAAATCTAAATATATATTTAGTTGTACCTAGTTGAACTGAGTATTATATATTTATGTTATCTAAATATTACCCTCTCAAGTTAAAATGTAATTTTGTGTGGTTATTGTTCATTACCTCTCGAAAATATAATAAATAAATAAACAATTACGAATTACATAGGTTGTTCTAGTAACATCTCTTACTTTTTCTAGTAACATCTCTTACTTGTTCCATTTCCGGTGAACAACAACGACAATATTAGCTAGGGTTATAGAAGAAGATATGCTGAAGATGGCTACAAAATTACAATAATATTGTTCATTAAAATGGATTTATGGACCTACACTAAGCAAAAGAACGTTATGTACGTACACTAATCTCAAGAACATTATGTATGTATAAGTTCATATGTACGTACACGTTTATATGTATGTACACATTCGATTTTAAGTTTAATGAACCCGAAATTACCAGAATATCCTCGTCTTCTACCTCTAACATACGACTGAAAACCCTAATTTCCCCTGCCTCACTTTATTTTTTCACGACTTATGTCTATTTTTTTGGTTTCACTTGTGGGGTTTTTACTCAACTATTATATATTTTCGTCTCAACATCTGATTTCTAAATTAAAAACCTTAAAAAAGTGAGTTATATAGATTTCCGAAACGATATCTTGCTCTTCCATGGATGAACCCAGAGGAAAGATTTCCGAAGCTGAGTAGGAAAAAGACGTTTGCTCCGGCCGATAAACAGAACACGATTGATGAATCTGCTACAAACTTTATTACATCAACACCATTAATCGGAAGAACAGCAAACGTGTTTAGATCTATCCCCAATAAGTCTATCGCAACGCTAGACTGTCTTTGTCAGCTCAAACAAATTCGTATTATTCTGGTAAGACTTTACAGTTGTCAAAAATGCCTACTAAATCTACTACAGACTAGAGTCTACCAATACACTACGAAAACTATTGAGAGAAACAAACAAAGTATACCAAAAATATCTGTAAAGGATGAGGTCTGTCGCATAAATCTGTCGCAACAGGCCATTAGTCTACCATAAATATCTTTTGGGTCATATTGACTGTTGAAGGTGTGCGTCAAATATTTTTGGTACACTTAGTTTTTGATACACATATACGTCCACCGATAAGTGTATCAACACTACAACTAAGTGTACCATCTATGTTGACCGATAAGTGTACCAAGACTACAACTAAGTGTACCAAATATATCTGACGTACACCTTTAATCAGCCACCTATATAAATATACCATCAAAGAATCGGTAGACTTTCTCCCAGTTCCCAATTTTTTTTTTCCACTAATGGCATTAGCCGTAATTACGTTTTTTCTTAACACTAGTTTCAAGGGTAGTATGGGTACAGAGTTTATTCTAGTAATTACCAACAATTGTGTGTTACTTTTGTAAAAAGAAAGCTTTTATGTAATATTCTAGTAACTCACCCTTTCATAAATGTAGATTTCGTATTAAAAATAAACTAGTATTTGATAATAACTAATCATATAATTGTCCAAAAGTCCAAACGTTTTTTTTCTTAAGTTCACACAATTTATAGAATTTTAGGGTCTGAATGGCAACCATGAATTTAGTAGTGTGGGACAAAATATTTGTTAGTACGGTATAGTTCAATTGCGGTATGTGCAGGACAATTGTATTAATGAAACAAATGCAATTATTACGAAATAAAATAAGGTTTGATTTTTTTTTTTTTTTTTTTTTTAACCAAAAATAAGGTTTGATTCTGAAAAACTATTTGCGGTACATTGTTATTAAAAATAAATCTTGTATAGTCTAAAAATCTTTAACAAAATAATGATTTATATTTCCGCAAAGCCCGGGTGGACATTTTTGGTTTGTATTGAGTCAAGATTTCAATATTTAACTTAATCAATCGAACCACTACTAAAAGTCGAAGTAAAAGAGTTTTGGTTAGTCTTCGTGCATTATTATCGACAGTGACACTACAAGTCTACATGCAACAGCGGACAGTGACTTTTAGAGTTGAATAATAATTTTCCCTTCAAAGGCATACATAAAAGAAGATTATTTTAGCCTCTTGAAAGAAGAAAGCCAAGAAAAAATGTCACTCTTCCTCTGTTTCCTCTGCCTCTTACCCCTTATCTTAATCTTCTTGAACATATTCAAATCTTCGAAATGGAAGCTTCCTCCTGGTCCAAAGACGCTTCCGATCATCGGAAACTTACACCAACGCCGGGAACTACATCCCAGGAAACGCCGGAACCTCTCCGACGAGTACGGGCCAGTGGTGCTTCTCCAATACGGATTCGTCCCCGTGGTGGTAATCTCTTCGAAAGAAGCAGCAGAAGAAGTTCTAAAAATCCACGATCTTGAGTGTTGTAGTCGACCAGAGACGGCCGGGACCAGAGCAACTTTTTACAACTTCAAAGACGTCGGGTTCGCACCTTACGGTGAAGAGTGGAGAGTGATGCGGAAGCTCTCGGTGGTCGAGCTCTTCAGCTTGAAAAAGCTTCAATCTTTTAGGTCTATCAGAGAGGAAGAGAACGACTTGTGTGTCAAGAAACTCTCTGAGTTTGCTACGAAACGATCTCCGGTGAATCTTGAGAAAACCCTTTTCACTTTGATCGGAAATATAGTGTGTAGGATCGGGTTCGGGATCAATCTTTATGATTGTGACTTCGTTGATGAAGATAGGATCGTTGATCTTGTGCACAAGTCTGATGAGGTCATAGGAGATTCTCTATTCTCTGATTTCTTTCCCGGGAGAATCGGCAGACTCATCGACCGGATCTCCGGTCAGAGCAAGAGGTTGAACAATCTTTTCTCGGAACTAGACACTTTCTTTCAGAATATTCTCGATCATCATCTCAAGCCTGGAAGAGAGAGGTCCTATATCATTGACGTGATGATCGCTATGATGAAGAAGCAAGAGACAGATGGAGATGCTTTCAAGTTCACCACTGATCATCTCAAAGGGATGATCTCGGTACCGTACCTATAATATAATAGTCTTTTTTCAAGTTTTATATCTATTCCGAAGTGGTTGATGATCTTGCAACATTAACATTTGTGTTTTTGGTTTTATGTCACAGGACATATTTCTAGCAGGAGTTGGCGCAAGCGCTGCCACAGCGGTATGGGCANCGGGTTCGGGATCAATCTCTATGAGTGTGACTTCGTCGATGAAGATAGGATCGTTGATCTTGTGCACAAGTCTGATGAGCTCATAGGAGAGTCTCTGTTCTCTGATTTCTTTCCCGGAAGAATCGGTAGGCTCATCGACCGGATCTCCGGTCAGAACAAGAAGTTGAAGAATCTTTTCTCGGAATTAGACGCTTTCTTTCAGAAAATTCTCGATCATCATCTCAAGCCTGGAAGAGAAAGTTCCTATATCATTGACGTGATGATCGATATGATGAAGAAGCAAGAGAAAGATGGAGATGCTTTCAAGTTCACCACTGATCATCTCAAAGGGATGATCTCGGTACGTAAACCTAAAATATAATAAGTCTTTTTTCAAGTTATATTTATATTCTGCCGTGGTTAAAGATCTTGTAACATTAACATATGTGTTTTTGGTTTTATGTCAAAGGACATATTTCTAGCAGGAGTTGGCGCAAGCGCTGCCACAGCGGTATCGGCAATGACCGAGCTGATCAGAAACCCGAAAGTGATGAAGAAAGTGCAAGACGAGATTCGGACAACACTTGGGGACAAGAAGGAGAGAATCACAGAAGAAGATTTAAACCAACTTCACTACTTTAAGCTCATGGTCAGGGAGGTATTCAGGTTACATCCATCAGCTCCACTCTTGCTTCCAAGAGAGACATTGTCTCATGTCAAGATCCAAGGCTACGACATTCCTGCGAAAACACAGATCATTATCAACGCTTATGCGATTGCTCGTGATCCAAAACTATGGGAGAACCCCGATGAGTTTAACCCTGACAGGTTTCTCGACAGTTCCATAGATTATAAAGGACTAAACTTTGAGCTTATACCGTTTGGATCTGGTAGGAGAATATGTCCAGGGATGACAATGGGAATCATGCTTGTTGAGTTGGCATTGTTGAATTTGCTTTACTTCTTCGATTGGGGATTGCCGGAGATGGGTGAAGCCAACGAGATCGTCACTGGAAATGAAGATGTTCTTAACTTCGTTCAAGTTCTTCACCACTGAATATATAGGTAAACTAGAGATTCAAAAGATAATAAAATAATGGTCACTTCGTTCTTCACTACTGAATATATGTGGTTTGGTTACATACAACTAAGCTTGATTCATAAACAAGAAATGAATTAGTTGTGTCTGACTCAAGAACCGAATCGCAACTACCGACTTGGAATGAAATCGACACAATGTTCCATCAACTTTATTGTCTCCACTCGGATCACTAGCCAACGTTACTAAGCTCGACGTAGAACATAGTAGCTTAACTTATTTATACAAGAAAGAAAAGTTTGTTTAATTTCTTCCGATGTGGGACTTTGTAACATTAGTAGTATATTACACATGATTCCAACAAATGTAATATTTTGTTGATACATTGCTCACTACTGCTTTTGTCAAAATCGCTAATCTTTGAAACAATCAAGAAATTATCTTAAAACATGGAATTGCTTACTGCTTTGCTGCATAAACTCCAGAAAATATATTTGAAACTGTATTCGAAGGTTCATATATATACTACATTTACAACAACAACAACAAAAAAATAAACGTTATAGAGAGAGAATTGATAATGAATTTGGTCTCTTCACTCTCTGATGCTGTTGATGTTCTTTTCTGAGCCATTATTGTTCTTCTTGGTGGATCCATCACCTATTTAGAGACACACACAATATATTAAAATAAACAAAGAGAAGATAATAAGAGATGAAGAAACCAGATTTTATAGTGTGTCTAGGAGAGATATTTTAACTTAGTTTACCAGAATCTAGATTGTTCGAAGCTTCTTGCAGATATGTTATTTTATTCCGTGTTGATCCATTCAACGGTGTTGTTTATCTGGACTTTTAGTTGCATTCTCTTTTGTTGCTCTTCTAAATCTTTAGCAATCTTTTCAAAGCTCGAATCATCACAATCAATATCATATAGTAGACCAGTTGTTGTAGGAGGATCTGATTGCGGCGTTGCAGCAAACGATGTAAAAGGATCTGAGTGTCTTGTTGCGGCAAACGGTGACGGATCGTTGATGAGAGAAGAAATTGAATCATCTGTATAAATTTAAGCATTCATCATTAGTTAGACAACCTAATGTCTAATTAATGATCTTCTTATCATGATGATGATCATCATTAAGTTCTAACAAGTTTGTTACTACAAAAGATATTTAATGACGTACCAGTTGTAGCAAACGGATCGAGAGAAGAGAATGAAGCATCTCCAATATCAAATTCATCCAATATCAAGATGATCAGATTAATGATGATTGTTTTGAGTTGAATGAATTTGATATTGGAGATGCTTCATTCTCTTCTCTCGATCCGTTTGCTACAACTGGTACGTCATTAAATATCTTTTACTACAAAATACATTATTTGAAAACCAATATCTTCTTCATAAGATACAAAACAGTCTTAAAACGATAAACAAAAGGGATTGATCTCTAATCAGGTACCTGGTGGTTCAGTAGCAGTAGCACTAGTAGTAGTAGGATCAGTTAATTTATTCATCAGATACATTTGCTGAGAAAGTAAATCATTTAATTTATCTATATGACGAGCCAATTCACATCGTTTGTGGTATACTTTGAAAAAATTTGGACTCTCTCTTTCAAGATGTTTCCAAACTGAAAAAAAAAAACAAAAAAAACTTTTGAGTTATTTTGTTTCCGATTTTGAAACCCAATTGTGTTATCTTTTTGATATAACTTACTTGCTATAGTGATATTTTGACGAATCTGGTAATGATCATAGAGATCAGTCATGGTTTGTTCCAAACTCATGTACTTTTGAATACACCGTTCGATTTTTTCATGCACCTGAAATAGAGAATTTGAGAGAGATCAGTGTCAAATAATATTTAAGAACTTGAGGAGCAACCAAAAAATCGAATCATTCATACATAATCTATGATGGTTGGAACGATATTGTTTCCACTCATAACTTGAAAAATTCTAGACGAAGAGGGTTTGTGTTTCTCATAAACCGAATCTTTTTTTTCATTGATATACAGTATATAAATCATGCGCCAAAAATATAACAAATATAACTAACTTTGTTGACTTTTTAATAAATCAAAAAATTTTGATTGGTCGTTTTAAAGATTCTAAAAAAATGTAAATCTAACTCTCTGAAACGACTCCAAAATTTGATTGGTCGTTCTAGATTATATTGCGTTGTTTGTGTTTATCACTTTGATGATTTAATTATTAAATAACCAATATAATATATTTTTGTTTTATATATTTTAAAAGTTAACTACGTACGTCAAAACAATATTGTGAACAAAAAAAATAGTACTATTAGTTTAGATTTAATAATTAATCATATATGTTGGCATTCATGTCTATGTATGTATATATTTTGCTCATGGCTCATATAACTTTTAGAAAGTATAAGAGAAATAAACAAATACTCCATTAATTATTTCTTTTGAGTCTAATTTATTCAACACTGATAGGAAGAAAACTGTGATTACGCATTTAACAGTGATAACTGATAAAGGTACCTACGAAATATTCTCAAGAGTCAAAATTATCAAATTCCTCTATATCCCAAACATTTCTTTGCACTGACCCACATAAATGAAGAACAAACTCATCTGCAATGTCAGAACAATATACATAGAGACCCTCTGACCTCCCTAACAAAATGCATTCACCAATGTCATAACTAAATTAACCTTTAGTTATAGTTCATCTAATCTTGCATTTTGAGATTCCAGCACATGGACATGTCTTCACAGCTGAGATGATGATATTGATACCTAAAAAGGCTGAAACATATTCATAGGAATGAAACTAGACAAAGACAACCTCAAATTTAGCACAAGGATTGTTTTCAATGTGAGTACTTAGACTCGAATTTCCCTCGAATTTGAAGTTGTACAAAGCTTGTCGTTGCGTTAGGCCAAGTGGATAAATCTTGTGTACTCTAAGCTCACTGTCTCCTCTTAAGCTTACAGGCCTTTCCTTCTTCCAAACCGTCTCATGTTTAAGAGACTTGAATTTGGTGAGAACTGCGGATTCTAGAGCTTCCTGAGTCAGATTTTTACCCCTGGATTGGACAAAAAAAGGTTCCCCGAAAACAATATTCCCGTTAATCCTACCCTGTGTTCTGCTTAAGTGGTGAAATAGGTAAGCTTTTCTTACCTTAAAAAGATGGATTCCATTTCAAACCGGCCTCTTTCTCTAACAAAAACATGATAAACTGTGTCTGATCCTCCCCTGCTGCATTTGCATGGCCGTTTCTTGAAATTCGGGCTTTTCTCTTCTTGTTCTCGGGCCCTCGTGGCCAGGAAAATGCAGAGACGGCAAGAAGAGTGTACAGCAGCCATATCAACAAGTGCCTTGAAAGAATCTGAAGGACCCTCGTACTTCCATCTAAATCAAAACAGAAGCATGAAGCTTTCAAGATGAAGTTATTACAACATATATTTACAATCATATATAGAAAAAAAACTGAACCTTAGTGTCTGATTATAAGCAGCAGGATTAGCTGCGAGATACTTCATTCTCTTTGCAACTGGCTCCACATCTTCCATACTCTTAATGTGAAGGAATGAGTCTGAAGCAGGTGCAAATTCTTCTATATTTGGAGGACCAACTACCACCGGGACGGATCCTGAGAGGAAAATGTTGAAAAACTTGTTTATGGAAAACAAATACTTCTTTGTCTAATGACATAAGCAACAAAGAAATTGTAAGATATGCTAACAGAGACATACCAGCAACTAGCGATTGGAAGAATTTCTCAGTGACATAATCCTCCTCGTTAGTGTTCTCAAAAGCCAAACTGAATTTGTATCGCTTAAGAGCTTCAACCTTGTCAACTATATGAATTTAAAAACAATCAAACTGACAGCTCATTTGTATTCCAATGTCTAACTTAACTTCTACGTTACCTTTTCCATCCCGGTTCCGATGACAACCACCATAAGAATCAATCTTGATGTTAGTCTTCATCAGGCCTTCAAGTGCTTGTAGACGAAAGTTCCGAGCACCACAATTGGAAATAAAAGCAGCTGCGATAGCTTTCTCGGTCTTTGGCTGTACTGGAGCCATAATATCATATTCCGCCCATGAAAAATACCCAACAGGAACATCCGATGATAGACTAGTGGTCATCACAATATCATAACCTCTCCTGATGAAAAGCAAAACAGCCCCATTTTATATACACATCCTACCAAAGCCAAAAAAAATGTCATGGAAACACGTTTAAAGCACTGTTGAGATTGTGCTTACCCACCGTCGTGCCTGAGCGAGATCATTTTCTGGATAGTACTGTGCTGATTCCATGGAACGGATTATACTAAGAGTTCCAGGTTGTTGACCTAATCCAAACCCAGCATCTGGTGTCTTACCTGAACTATCTCCAAATGTACAATCCACAGAACACGATTGAAAGTCCTATCATTTGAGAGACAGTAATGAAATCAATAAGCCAATTCAGAAATACAAATAAGAAACTTGTTAACGTACTTAGGTTCTCTAGACTTAACAATCAATTAAGATTCTAACTTTAAGCCTAAAAAGGAATGAATGATCAAAACATAAAAGATTAAGCTAAAGAACAGAACAAACCCAATCTTAACAGAGCAGTACCTTTGCTCCACCAGAGATAAAAATTGGATCTTTAGTGAAATCTCTAGAATAAGAAACTGAATCTTCTCTCGTCAACCACTCCTCGCAGTGGTCCGTGAACAATCCGATCTTCTTCCGATCGGATCTAGCCGGAGGAGACTGCGAGAGTGATGAAGGAGACTGGGTGAAGAAGTCGGTCAACGTATCGACCAAAGCGACTTTATCGAGCCGACCCAGGAACCCGATCTCGGCTATAACTACCAGAGCAACGCAGATTGGTAACAAATTCGACAACTTTCGCTTGATTGATGTAGATGGTGAAGATGATGATGAAGAAGGAGAGCCATTGGCACTGGCTCCTCCTGATTCAGCTCCAATTCTGGGTCCTCGAAGATTCGACAAAACACCCATTAAACGAGAGAAGGAATCAAGGGGATGAGATGAGAAAAGTTTTTGCCTTTTTGGAGAGGATTTAATGAATGAATGAAGGTTCTGTCGTTAGATTGATTTGGTATGTTGTGTGTTGGGTTTAATGTTGTTGTTTTGATTTTATTTGATTGTATCATACGACTTTGATTTAATTTTTTTAGTAAAAAGATGAGAAATGTGATGTGAATGTTTTGATTATTCAGAGCTTAGCTTCAAAGTCAATGCACTAGTTTTATGGGTCATCAACAGAGCCTGAGTTCGCCACGTATAGTTTCGAAGTTTTGATTGGCCTAGCTAGTAGCTAGGTGGTTTTTGTAATCCTTCATGTTACTTCCGCCCGGGTTCGAACTACCCCATAGTGAGTGTTTAAAATGTGGAAGACCTAAGCTGCTTTATGGAAACCAATTAGAATTCAATTAAACAAGTATCAGATAGTACTACCAGACGTCCAGACCACCTTACTCCAAGAAGGGATTACATGGTAGGATGAAAAGAGATGACTCTCCACAAGTTTCACAATGTGCAATTTTCACTGATGATTCTTATATGCGTCATAATGAGGCAATGAAGCATAGTCTTATTCTCAACTTTCGAGATTACTACATGCATCACTCTTCAACTTCTGATTAGTCTTGCACCATGAATTTACATGAAAATACAATTTTGGGAAATCAAACACCAAAATTGATGGTGTAAAAGCTTTTAAACCACTCTAAGCTCAAGTATTTTTTTTTAAAAATGAGATTACTTTTTTCAAGATTTTGGTGAAAATTTTAAATGGCATTTTGTCAATTTTCATAAGATTATATGCCTTTTTCAGAAATAAGTTTTACACTCTTACTATGGTAAAAAAAAAACTCATTTGAAACTGGAAATTTTTATTTAAGTAAAGGTTCATAAGAAATTTCTCTCCCTTTTTACAAAAAAAAATGTTTTTAACTCGTTTCTGAATCCTAGAAGAGAAACAATTATCAGCCAAATTTTTTTTTATAAACATTATAAAACTCTAGTTTTTTTTTTCATTTAAGCCAATGTAAATTTAAGAGAATTCAACATTTCTAGTAATAATATTATAACTTAATAATTATATAAATTCAACCACAAATAGATAAATTGTGTAATATTTGATTTTACTGATTCTTGTATTTTATATTTTAAATTCTTTATTTTTTCTCTCTAATTATTCTATTGTATTACACATTTTCTAGTGCATGTCATGTTTTTTTTTTCCTGTCGGCACAACTTAAAACAATCATAAATAATTGTAGACACTATTATTAATTTTTATAAGCATTATGGGTTCCAAAATCTACTATACCATCATCTTTAGTTAACTTCATAATGTATCTTATGATGAAGATCACTAGTCTGTATTTTGAGTTCATGAATATTATCTTCACAAGTGAATATATTAAAAAAATTCACATAAAAAAAAAAATTCTCACAAATGGCACAAAAATTAGTTTTATTTCTAATTTTAGCACATTGTCTCTAAAATTCTAAGAATAGCATCATGTTTCAAAATAAATTTTTAAACGCTAAACTCTACCTTTTAAATTAATGCTCTAAATGTAAAATCCGCAACCCAAACATAAAAACAAAATTCTAAAAATTAATTTAAAATATTGTAATTGGGTCAACTAATGCTATTTTGAATTTTTTGTGAAATGTGTGATATAATTATCTATAAAATTTATTTTAGTGCTACTTTAGATAGAAAAAATGTTAGAAAGTTTAACATTATGATAGGAATGATCATATATAAAAAGGAAGGTGGAATGGTGGAGTCTATCATGGTTTGATGCTCATTCTATACGCTGGCCAGGCCAACGTGACACAAAAGTAGACTAATTCTTTTAAATAAGTTATCAAATTAATGTATAAAGATGTATATAGGAGAAATCAAATCAGATACACCAAAGTCACCAATTACCAAATGAGGGAGAGGGCAAATTTCCATATTTGGAAGTGAATTGTATTAAACTCGACGCAACAGTCTTCTTCTTTTGGGTTGCTTGCTTAGATATATAACTACGTAAGTGGACCCAAAAGAATCACTTGCCACACTTCTGCCTTTTTTTTTTCAACAACATTTATGTGTATAATAATAATCCCTATTTTTTTCTGTTCAAGAACGTCCAACATGAGTAACAATACCATAATTTTATAAATTTTTGTTTGTCAGGACGCAATTTTATAGAGAAAATATACTACTATTAATAGTTTATAAGGAACCTTTCTAAACTTCAATTCGGTTAATTCAGGTAATAACCAACCCTAGACTTAAGTAGTAACATCTCAAAAGATTAATGTGGATCTCTACTAATTACTAAACTAATTCTCCATTGTGTGAATGAATGCAAGAACACCCATCAGCGACTAAAGCTATCTCACACGTTACAGCTTCTTATTGGATAGACACGAACGTGGATGTCAGCTCAAGTAAGTGACAATTTTTTTGTAAAACAAAACTTTAATAATAATTAAAACGAGATATTTATTTTGTTTACTAGCTGTGGTACTACCAATATAAAAAGGAACACAAAATATCTAAAAATATATTAAAATATTAAAAAAAAAACCCTTAAGAGGAAAAAGCTAAACTCAACCCCTTAAAATGGCAGTTCGTGTCGAGGTTACTACAAGCACACTTGTCGTCTCCCTCCCCCCTCAGCAAATCTCCGTTTTCAGCAATCGCCAATAAACGTTAGGTGAAGCTTCTCTTTTAATCCTTTTTTTTTTTTTTTTCATTTACTTGGAATCTGTCTTTATCTTATCTTATCATCATCTGTGTATAGTTACCTTTTTTTTTATTGGTCCGATTCATATTATCTGATCTGTTTTTGTGTGTATATGTGTGTTCTAAATCGAGTAGTAGTAATGAAACTATTAGTACTGGAACTAGAGTTATGAGTCTTCTTCTCCAACAATTTTTTTTTTTTTTGAGGGTTTATGTTCTGATTTGTTGTGTTACTCAGGAATCTTGAATAGATCCGTCATGTTCTTGATCTACCTTTTGGGTTCTTTCAAAAACTTTCAAGAAATGGTCAAAACTATTGGTTCAGTCTTGTTTTTGTTTTGGATTTCTCTGAAACCAAGGATCCAGTTTTTACTCTCTGGGTCGAATGTTTGTGATCTGTTTATTGCTCCTGGCTAAAAGTATCTAAAGTTTACACATATATATGAAAGTTTCTCTCTTTTTTGGTGTTTACTTGCTCTTATGATTGTGACGCAGAGAGGGTTGTTTTACTCTTATTACATGTTTTCAGTTTGATCCCAACTGGCTTGTCTTACTCTCTCTTTTAGGTAAAGCTAAAAAGGATTGTTTTTTTTGGACTGAAGAAAGTGGATTCCTTGTGAAAACAGAAGAGAAGCATGGGTACTCATATAGATTTCGACAACTTAGGAGGTGATTCTTCTGGTGGGAATGGGTGTAATACTTACCACTCAAAGCCATTGGCGAGGCAGTCTTCGTTATATTCCTTAACGTTTGATGAGCTTCAGAGCACCTTAGGTGAGCCAGGGAAAGATTTTGGGTCAATGAATATGGATGAGCTACTGAAGAACATATGGACTGCTGAAGAAGCTCAAGCCTTTATGACTACTACCCCATATTCGGTTGCAGCCTCGGGACCTAGTGGTTTCGTTCCAGGTGGGAATGTTCTACAGAGACAAGGCTCGTTGACTTTGCCTAGAACGCTTAGTCAGAAGACTGTAGATGAGGTCTGGAAACACTTGAATTCGAAAGATGGTAGTAATGGGAATAGTAGGACTGATGTGCCTGAGAGGCAACAGACTTTAGGGGAAATGACTTTAGAGGATTTCTTGCACCGCGCTGGCGTTGTGAAAGAAGATACTAACTCTACTCAACAGAATGAAAACAGTAGTGGGTTTTATGCTAACAATGGTGCTGCTGGTTTGGGGTTTGGATTTGGTCAGCCGAATCAAAACAGCATATCTTTCAACGGCAACAATGATTCTATGATCTATAATCAAGCACCTGGTTTAGGACTCAAAGTGGGTGGAAAAGTGCAACAGCAGCAGAAACCACATCAGCAGCAGCAGCACCCATATCAGAGATTGCCTCCAACCATTTTCCCAAAACAAGCGAATGTAGCATTTGCGCCTGTAAATTTGGTCAACAGAGGTTTGTTTGACGCTGGTGTAGATGGTCCAGTTAACAGTAATATGGGAGGAGCAGGGGTTACTGTTGCAGCTACTTCTCCCGGGACAAGCAGTGCAGAAAATAACACTTGGTCATCACCAGTTCCTTATGTGTTTGGTCGAGGAAGAAGAAGCAATACGGGCCTGGAGAAGGTTGTTGAGAGAAGGCAAAAGAGAATGATCAAGAATCGTGAATCAGCCGCTAGATCAAGAGCTCGAAAGCAGGTAAAGAGTTCATTTAACTAAACTGGCATTACCGTTTTCTTTTCAAGAACATTCATATTGATTTCGATATTCCGGTTAACCTCAGGCTTATACCTTGGAACTGGAAGCCGAGATTGAAAGTCTCAAACAACTGAATCAAGATTTGCAGAAAAAACAGGTTTGTTAAACAACCATTTATTGCCTTCTTATTGCTTCTGCATATTAGACTCTAGCTAGCTGGCTCAGTTTTTTAACTGAGGTTTCCTGTGTTGCAGGCTGAAATTATGAAATCCCAGAACAGCGAGGTAGAAAAGTCTTCCTTGTTACTTATTTGGAGATACTTTTTTATTAATACGTTTTGTGTTTGTCTAAATGTTTGCCTATTGTCTCTTTGATGGTATTGTTAACTGATACTGCTTCTTGAATTTTCAGGTGAAAGAATTGTTGAAGCAGCCTCCATGTCTGGCCAAAACACTATGCTTGAGAAGAACCCTTACTGGTCCGTGGTAAGAAGGTGGAATGAAAGCAAGAAGACCCTGGTAATGTGATACAACATCACCCAAAAGGAAGACATTTGAAGACTTAATATGTAATAGAAGATAGTTCTACTGTACAGGAGAGATTACAGAAACTTACAATGTAGAAATCTTTTGAGCTGAATCTAACTAAGAGTGCAGAGTATGAGAGAGCTTTCAATATGAATTCATAATTTTTATAAAATATATGTAAACTTTCAATTCAGCTTATAGAGAAGAAGTGACTTAACTCAGAAAGAGAATCCATTAATTGGAGAGTGAGGTAAACTCTGGCTGTAATGTGACCTCGAAGTTGTACTAGATGATGGACCAAAAACCCTGGAATCACCTCTTTGAAATCTCAAGTTACTTCTCTTCCTACTATCCCAGCCTATCTCTCCCTCAACTGCTTTAGCGAATGCACTATGCAACGGATCACAGCTTTCACACAACAGTCTCAGGACTTGCTTAATAGATGGCCTAGACCGGCCTTCTTTCTCGGTACACCATCTCACAACAGCCACAACTGCTTCAAGCTGTTTTACTCCACCATCATCAATAGAGTCGTTGATTCTTGGGTCTACTAACTCCCGGTGTTTTGATTTCGTCAACAAAAACCGTTGAGACATTTCCACAAGGTTCACGCCTTCATCAACTGCTCTTCTCCCGGTTATGAGCTCCAGCAACACAACTCCATAGCTGTACACATCACTCTTCTCTGTCAGCTCTTGCGTAACTACGTATTCCGGGTCTACATAGCCTGAAAAGAACTTTTAAATCTTTAAAACTCAGTTTCCATCAAAAGGAGTAAAGTTATTTTGTTTCAGTGTCTTTCCCTAACCTGGAGTTCCACGGATATTGGTATTCACTGGCTCAAAGCAAATAGAGCCATCTCTAGACGAATGTGCAAGGCCAAAATCGGAAAGCTGCAACCAAGGAAACGTCATTAGTTAGCCAAGTCAAAAAGGTTTCTCTAACATGAAAGATGTTGCTAAGATATTACATTGCTTGATTCCTCATACCTTAGCGACAAAGTTCTCATCCAGTAATATATTGCTTGATTTGATATCTCTATGACAGAGAGGAGGATCACAGTAGAAATGAAGATATTCCTGGAGGAGAGAACAACGTGCAGCCAAGAACCAAAAACTGTAAAAGATATATTATCAAATCAGTTTACAGAGGAAATGTGGATGAAAGACTTTGGAATATTTACCAAAGCATTTGCCACATCGATTGCGATTTTCATTCTTGTTCCCCAACTTAGTGGAGGCTTTCCAGTGGCTGCAAAGAAAAATATTGAAAGAAGAAACGTTTTCAACACTCTGAATTTCTTAAGGTAAGGTAGAAGAAGCATATACTTACCATGTAAATGATCTTTTAAGCTGCCATTTTCCATATAGTCATAGACCAGGAACCTGGAAGATTGGTTAAAAAAATAGTAGAAGATGAGAATGAATACTCTAGGGTACATGCAGAAGGCAAAAATCAATGTATATATGATTCTTAACCTTTCTTTCTTGTTGATGCAAAAGCCTTTTAAAGCAACAAGGTTACGGTGATGCAACTTAGCTAAAAGCTCTATCTCTCTGCAAAAATCTTGTTCAGCTTGTTCAGAAACTTTGTTCATTCTTTTTACTGCTGCAATCAATCCATCCCTGAGCTCAGCTTTGTAAACAGTCCCAAAACCTCCCTGACCAATCACCGTGTTGAAATCATTCGTTGCATTTGTCATTTCTTTGTAGCTGAATTTTCTGAAAGCTGAAGAAGAATCATCTGCAGATAAAAAGATTTTTCAAGTCATTTTCTTTGGTATGATATAACAAAACAAAGAACTCAGTTTTTTTTTCCCACCTTCATGAATCTTGAATACAGGCAGGGAAGAAGGAATTGATTTTGTTGATTTTTTATCTAAGCTCTCGGATTCATCGAGTTCCCGGTTCTTTTTACGGATAAGAATAACCAAGACTACGAGCATCGTAAGAGCAACAGCTGTAACAACAATACCAATGGTTGGGACCATTGTCAAGTGATATGGATTGGTGCTTCTACTTGTAGTCATTTGAGAATCACTGTTGCTTGGGCTAATAGCACCACCAACCGTGCTTGGAGAAGGTTCTGGACTTGCCAAAGGTGGAAATGACTCTGTAGATCAGACAAAAACAGACTGCTCAAAAACTGATATGATACTATGAAAAGTTGCAGTCATGTGTCTAACCTGAAGGAATGCTAAGCTCTGTCACTTGAAAGAAACAACCAAGAAGCTCAAGAGCTGATGCATTGTCAATTCGGCTTGCTAATGTAGCATAAGTTGCGTCACGACAAGTACTCAATGTAATGTTCTTAGTCTCTGGACCAATGAGATCACGAAGGTAAGTGATGCCAGAATTCAAACACTTCCTGCATTGGTTTCCAGAGGAAAGTGGAAGTCTGCAGTTTCTTGAAACATGTCCAAACTCTGGAGACTGATGCATTTGTCTTACAGTGGTTCGACCTTCACATTCGTACTTAACAAGGATCTTGGTTCCCAAACCGCAGAAACTAGTAGCGTTTCTCGAGACTCCGTACTGCTCCATGGTTCTAGAGATGGAAGCAATGCAGGTTTCAGATAAAACTGATGTGACTCCAAGATTACTTGACAAGTTAGCGTAACGAGCCACGGATACAGCAACGAAAGCGTTCATGTAGCGGCAACATTTGCCTCTGTTGGTTATGTTGGAGCACACAGAAGCTACTAGTGTGAAATTTGATGAACTGAAATCTAATGGACAATCTGCTAAACACAAACAACAATGCAGCATTTACATTAGTGTCATGTAAGAAAGAAGAAACCAGGTTTAAGTTTCAGAACCTATAAAGATCAGTCCAAAAGTTTCAAGTTTTTAACTTTCTTAACAACAATAGCTTTGAAGCTTGAATCAGAAAGCTTCAATTTTTATGCTTTCTCAAGATCTGACTTCAATTCAAAAACAGAGTATTTTGCATGTAAGCAGCTGTAATGAGCCAGAACTATGCAAATTCCCATCGAGAAACTCAAAATCTAGTCAAAGAAAGCAACAAAAATTTACAAAACCCAGAAGCTCAGAATTCAACATTAACATCACAAGATTATGAAAATGAAGCTTTTGAAGAGAAGAAAACAGAGGAAAATCGAAAAAGAATAAACCTTTAGCCATTATTACTGAAGAAGGCAATTGGGTCGCAAGTAATGCAATTAATGCTAACAAGAAAGCTTGACTATTCATCACCATGGCCAAGAGAGCAAGGAGAAGGAGAGAGAGGAAGTGATAGAGAGAGAGAGAGATTATAAAAGGAGTTAACCGAAGGTCCCTGTGTGAATATGACATTCGAGGCTCTGTATTACTCACTGACAAGTGACAAGGAAACAGACAAATTTTAGAGTTATCAACTTGCTGCTGCTATAGTTAATTCAATTCGTGATCAAAATTTGAAGAAATTGCAAAACAAAACCCCCTAACTTTATCATTTCATCTCGTTTTTAACCTAATGGTTTCGTTTTATTACATAGTATACCACCACGGTCCACGGTAATGGCTCAATGCAACACTAACTTGTGAATGTTTGTTCAAGGAAAGGAAACACAAAAGTTTTAAATATTCAAAAGTTGATATTTAGATTGTTTCTTTCATGTGAAATGATTTGGACCAACACAAATTACATGATTAGTAGTAGGATTAAAAATTGAAAACAAATTGAAACGGAGGTCGCATGTTTCTATCATGATGTCTCATGCCATTCCGGCAATTATTAAAGTGTTGTTTGTTTTCATTCGTTTTTTTATAGTATTAAGTAAAACACATCCGTTGCTCATACTAATAACAGTTGTTCTTTGTATGATTGTATATCTACAACTGTTAAATTAAATATTAATTTCATAGCAAATCTTCTGCTTTGTGATAAAATAGAATAATTATTAGACCTTTGTCCTTTCCTTGGAGTAAAAGAAAGGTATTGTTTGTTAATTAAAAGAACAAAATTAAAACAAGCATTTATGAAGTGTTTGGTGAAGCGAAAGCGACATAGGGATAAAATGGCTTAATAATGGGTTCATTCGAGGGCTTTGTGATTGATCCTAAATTTTCCTAATTTTAGTTTTGGATATAAATTCTTCTTCATCGAATTCAAAAGAGAAAGAAAAAAAAAATGAGATGTAAGAAGCAATGCAATGTGAACCCAAATGGAAATGGTCTACATAACGTTGGTAGGGTCACTCACATCACATGTGCACACCCTGTCATATCTCACAGACCTCAACTGCACAATTTTTTTTTGGTAGGTTTAGATTTTAGTTTGTATGCAATTTTATCCCTGAAATATTGTAGTAATGCCATAGATAAAGCGTTTATATATGGTCATTGTAAGCGTTAAATTTATATAACTAGGGTTGGAATAAGTCAATCATTTATAATATCAGGCCTGTTCTGGACCTCTCGTTACGTAATAATGTAGATTTTATGATAGTAGAAAAGGTTATACAAGTTACCGATAAATTGTTTGAAAAAATGAAATAAGAAGAGATGTACTATAAAAGATTTTATGAGTCGCGTTGCAAATGTGAATGTGAATATGAGAGCTGAGGTTTGGGGTCCCCTAACCAATAAAAACAAGGTTATCGTACCGTTATTGAATAAGAAGTAAGAACGAACGGATTGTTTTCTTTTCTCTTTTCAAACTTATATCAAAATCATTCGTCCTTGTGCCAATATTTATAACGTGGAGTTGTATTCATACAATATCTCCCAAATTGATCTGTACTCCAACCAAAATCTTTGATATTTTTGGAAATAGTTTAAGAGTGTTTTTGGACTTGGTTTAGAATGGTAGCAAAGTGGGCTACGTTGGGCCGGTTTATTCTTTTAGTTGAATGGATCGATGATAATATAAAGACGATAATTATACAAAAAATGATGGTTATCGGGACAATTGGCGTGACAAGCTTTGTTCGGAAGAAGGAAGGTAACAGGATTGCGTAAAAGGCTTGCTCATGCGATTTGCCTTTTAATAATTATCGTCTGTTTCCTCTTCTTTTTTTTTTCTTTTTTTTCTTTTTTTTTTTTTTTTTTTTTTTTTTTTTNTTTTTCCTTTTCTACTCTTTTGAGGAATATATTAAAATTAACAAAAACAACTCACACTTTTTTTTTCTATTATTATTGATATGGCATAAATTATCAATGTTGTATTGTGAATAAGTTGTAGGCAAAAATTAGGATGCTAGTTTCAAAAAAAAAAAAAAACAAACTAGGATGCTAATATGCTATTTCTCGTATTAATAAGTTGTCATTTTAGAGGTTAGGAGTTGTTTTATAAAATTCTTTGCATAATTAATGCATATTTTTAATCAAAATTCTAATCCATACTAGGACTCAGACCCCCGCAATATCGCGGGGGAAGTATTTCATAAAAAAAAAGTTAAATTTATATTTAGAATCATATATTATGAAATTATTTGAAAGTAACAACATAGTTTGAAAATATATGATAAGAATACAATTAAAAATTATCTAAAAAAAGAAAAATAATAAATAGGGCTAAAAATACATAAATATTAAACATACAGTATATAACTACAATTTAAAAAAACACAACTATCAAAATGAAAACTTATATTAAAAAAAAATATTATGGTAAAAAGATACAACTCTAAGTTAAAAATTATTAAATGAAAAGGCATAATGAATAGAGGCAATATTATAAATTCTTTTGTATGTATTATAAGAATAAGATATTTTATTAAAAATTATAGTAGAGAGTAACAAGTATCATAACATTTATTGTTATTTATATTACTAATAAACATATATGATGACGAAGTGATCCTAAGTGAAAGTATCAAACAAAAGATTATAATAAGTAAATACAACTTTCTGATAAAATAAATTTTAAAGTAAAATAAATTTCATCTTGGGTGAAAATTTATCAACCAAAAATTAGGAAAAAAATACACAACTTCTATAAATAAAATATTGAATAGTTAAATTTATAAAAACACATATTTTCTGAAGACTTAAGATAAATAAACACAACTTTAAATTACATAATTAAAATTGATTAAATATTTCTGTTACTATAATCATTTCTAAAATCTTTAGTTACATTATAGAATAATGTTGGATATTGGATATTAAAGTTCATATTATTTAGTTTCAGCATGAAAAGAAAACTTTGTGTCAGCTAACAATGATATAATTATTAGTTATCTAATAAGAGACAAATAGTTCAAAATACAGAAACATTTAGATAAATATAATTATTGGAACGAAAAGTTGAGAATAAGATATGGTGAAAAGACACAACTCTACACTGAACAAACGCAACCGTATGATTTTTTTATGGTAAAAGACACAATTCTACAATGAACAAACAACTGTATGATTTTTTAAAAAATAAATATTAAAACTTTTGATTTAATCATTCAAACTTTGTGTCAGCTAACAATGATTTAATTAATAGTTATCTAATAAGAGAAAATTAGTTCAAAATACATAAACATTTATATAAATATAACTATTGGAACGAAAAGTTGTGAATAAGATATGATGAAAAGACACAACTCTACACTGAACAAACGCAACCGGATGATTTATTTGTTTACGGTAAAAGACACAACTCTACAATGAACAAATACAACTGTATGATTTTTTAAAAAAAAAATATTAAAAATTTTGATTTAATTATTAGTTATCTAATAAGAGACAAATAGTTCAAAAGACATAAACATTTATATAAATATAACTGTTGGAACGAAAAGTTGTGAATAAGATATGGTGAAAAGACACAACTCTACATTGAACAGACGCAACCATATGATTTTTTTTATGGTAAAAGACACAACTCTACAATGAACAGACGCAACTGTATGATTTTTTAAAAATAAATATTAAAAAATTATTTCACTAAAAGGTATGACGAAAAATCGTAATTGTTATTGACATTTATTCAGATTGCTATTATTATAGATTTCTAAAATCTTTAGTTACATGATAGAATAATGTTGGATATTGGAGATTAAAGTTCATATTATTTAGTTTCAGCATGAAACGAAAACTTTATGTCAGCAAACAATGATTTAATTATTAGTTATCTAATAAGAGACAAATAGTTCGAAAGACATAAACATTTAGATAAATATAACTATTAGAACGAAAAGTTGTGAATAAAATATGGTGAAAAGACACAACTATACACTGAACAGACGCAACCATATGATTTTTTTTTTATTGTAAAAGACACAATTCTACAATGAACAAACACAACTGTATGATTTTTTAAAATAAATATTAAAAATTTTGATTTAATTATTATGTATTTAATAAGAGACAAATAGTTCAAAAGACATAAACATTTAGATAAATATAACTATTGGAACGAAAAGTTGTGAATAAGATATGGTGAAAAGACACAACTCTACACTGAACAGACGCAACCATATGATTTTTTCTACGGTAAAAGACACAACTCTATAGTGAATAAACGCAACTGTATGATTTTTTTTAAAATAAATAATAATAAAATATTTCACGAAAAGGTACGACGAAAAATCGCAGCTGTTATTGGCATTTATTCAGATTGTTATTAGGCCATCTTTATAGGCATAATTTGGTGGGTGTTCTTGGGCTTATTTTATTTGGAAAAAAGTAGAAATTGGGCTTAGATCATAAAAACTGATCTTATTTGAGAACTGTTATTTGTTATGTTCTTGTGTGACGTGTTCAAATTTAATTGGAAACAAATTTTTGGTCCTCGAGAGATTAATCTTGTTTCATCTTCTTCGGTATTGTCGACCTAGGGTTCATTTCGTTCTCTCACAAACGGCGATTTCAATTTCTTCTCTTCGATTTTGTGCCAATCTCTTCGTTACCGTCTCCTCTGTCTCCGTGTCTCCGTCATATCGCCAAGCTCCTCGTCTCCACTTTCTCCGCTGTCTTGCGAAGCTCCTCACCTTCTTTGCAAGAAATCTCCTCGTATCCTCTATCTCGGCTGGCTCGCAAATCTCATCTCTGGCGAACGAAGGCAAAGTTAATCTCATCTCCTAGTCTAAGCCCACCGTCTCCACTGTCTCCTCTGTCTCCTCGGCGTCTCCTCGTCTCCTCGTCTCCTCTGTCTCCGGCGTATCGCCAAGCTCCTCGTCTCCACTGTCTACGCTGTCTTGCGAATCTCCTCAGCTCCTCTGCAAGAGATCTCCTCGTCTCCTCTATCTTGGCTGGCTCGCAATTATCATCTCCGGCGAACAAAGGCAAATGTAATATCATCTCCTTGGTTTCATCGATGTTTCATCGATTTAGGGTATTGAAATCTTTGAAAATCTTTGATTTAGGTTTGGATTTAGTATAATGTAAAAGGGTTTCGTCTCATCTGGCAAAGTTTTGATTAACATAGGATTTGTTTGAGTCAATTTTGAGTGTCGTGTGTTGTTTGAGTCAAACCTTGTGAGTCAATTTCGATTATGTTTGAGTGAATTTACAGTGATGATTAATCGATTTTGCTTGTTTGTTTATGAGGCTTGTAGGTGAGGTTATACATGGGAAATTAAATCGAGGAGACGGATCATCAAACCTGCATCATCAAACGATAGGAATCACAAGGTAAGTGTATATTGACAGTGTTGTGATTGTTGCTTGTTTGATTAGGTTTATTTCTTGCTTGTTTGATTGGTTTGATTAAAACTTGGATGATTTGAGTGGTGTTGTGGTTTAGGTAGTAGTGTAAATTTTAAAACTTTTGAGACTGAGTTATATATGAAAGCTTTGAAACTTGGATGATTTGAGTGGTGTTGTGGTTATCTCGGATGTATGATTAGGTATATTTACGTATATTTCTTGTACTTTAAGCTTTGAAACAAACCGTATATTTCTTGTACTTGAGTCTGAAATCTTTGTAAACGTAATTGAAGATTTTTAAAACTTTGAATTTTTTTTTAAAAACACTCAATGACCTTTATTTACTTCTGATTTGACTGAAGTAGGTAATGGTTATTGAGAATTTAAAGGCTCTAACAACTAAATACTTTTAATTTAATGATCCTCTTACCTTCTGTATATTACATCTGTAACACCCGCAAACCAAAGTTTGGTATTTTGGTAAGGGTGTCGATCGACACCTCCTAGTGAGGCATCGATCGACACCAATTGTGGTTGGTTTGGTCGGTTCAATTTTAATTGTCCGGTTTGCGTGGTTGGTTTAGGGAATCCCTAAATCGAGTTTTAAAGGAAGAAAATGACCTAGGGTCGTGTGGTTTTGTCTTATTCGCCGTTTTTGAGAGAAAACACAAAGAGAGAGTGTTCTTGAGCTTTTGGGAAGAGATTGAGAGATTCCTTGCTGTTCTTGGGAGATCCAAGGCTGGGAAGGTGCTAGGAGTGAGGGAATTCGTTCTTGTTGGTCAGAATCTTCCTGCAAAGAGGTGAGTGCATGACCATGGCTTATCTAAGCTAAGATCTCTAGATTCTATGTGTTTTGGTGCTTATGTGGTTGTTTCTTTGAGTTCTCTATGATATTTCGTTGCTGTCTGGGCTGGGTTTGGCTTCTGGGAGTGCAAGGAGCGGATTGGAGAAGATTGGAGGCGAGATTCGGAGTTTCTGATCGAGGGAAATCGCTGCTCGGCATCGGTGTCGGTCGACACCAGTTGGGGTGTCGGTCGACACCAACGCGAGGACGGCTCGGGACTTTGGCGAGTGTCGATCGATGCCATGTGGAGGTGTCGGTCGAC